>NW_021604618.1:23557840-23670790 GCF_004785775.1 Grammomys surdaster
GTATGTATGTATGTATGTATGTATGTATGTATGTATGTATGTATGTATGTGTGTGTGTGTGTACCTTGTGTGCAGTTCCTAGAGGACAGAAGAGGGCACTGGGTCCTCTGAGACTAGAGTTACAGAGAGTTGTGAGCTGCCATGTGGGTCCTCCAGTCCTGAAAAAGCAGCCAGTGCTCTTAACCACTGAGCCATCTCTGTAGCCCAAAGCCAGTGTTCTTAATTACCAGTGCACCAGCCCCACAAACCTATTTTTATTTTTTTTTCTGAGACCTAACCTCAGAAAGCCTAGTTAGAAAATAATTTGCGCCGGGCGGTGGTGGTGCACGTCTTTAATCCCAGCACTTGGGAGGCAGAGGCAGGTGGATTTCTGAGTTCGAGAGTTCGAGGCTAGCCTGGTCTACAGAGTGAGTTCCAGGACAGCCAGGGCTACACAGAGAAACGCAGTCTCAAAAAAAAAAAAAAAAAAAACCAAAAAAAAAAAATTGCAGTTATATCTAAAGCTCCCTTATGCTTGGGTATAACTGGGTTTCAGAACAACCAAAGCAAAGGACTTCAGTACTTTCAAGACTTTTCTCCTTATCCTGAGGACTCCCCAAGACATCAGTAACAGCCCAGCCTGGCCTCTAGAAGCAAATTAAAGAAATCTAGTGAAGTGCTTTGTTTTAATTGGCCATCTCCAGATCAGCATGGCTATAACTGTAACAGTGAAGAAGTCAGGATTAGGATATGCCTCTTTCAGCAAGTGTCTTCCCCTTGGTCAGTTTAATGGTCACCCCCATCCAAGCACAAGAATATAATAAGGATCCGAGCCAAGACAAAGAAAATGGGAGGGAAAATGGAGGGTCGTGATTGTTTAAATCAAGTCTATAAAAAAAACAGCCAAAATGAAGTTAAAAAAAATCAGCCGTCATAACCTATTTGACATGCTGTGTCTCCAAGAATTGTGTTGCCAGCCCCACTGACACTATAGGAACTGCACTGAACAGGAGCGATTCTCTCAGAATTGTGAATAACACGGAGGAGGACTTAATGCTATCAGACAGAAGGCACAGATGCCCTGACCCTGATCCATGCTGTTGCTTTCATGTGCTTTCTTGAAGATGTGAATGTGGCCTTTCAACAGTCAGCACACAAGGTGTTGCTAGATGATGACAACCTTCTCCCTCTGTTGCACTTGACAATTGAGTATCACGGAAAGGACCACAAAGGTTTGCTATTCTCTGATTGTTTCCTCTCTGCAACTTCTGGTCTTTATTATCCCTCCACAGAAACTGCGTAATTTCAGACTGTAGAAATCACCTAGTTTATTACTCCAATTTTGTAAAGGTACAAATGTAATTCCAGAAAGGTTGAGGCACTCCAATGTTGTTTTTGAGATGTGTCTATATTTTTCTCTAAGGCACCTCTCAGGAAAAGCTCTCGCAGAGGTCTCCTCCCCTCTGCCATTATTGCCTCAGCGCTGCTTTTCAGCACTACTGAAGTCTCGTATGTGTGTGCGTGTGTGTGTGTGTGTAACTCACCTTCTCTCTCGGGTTCTAATTAACAACGTTATCGTCTTTATGTAACAGATGCCACCCAACCAAGAGAAGTGCCTTCTCGGGAAACATCCCCCCGGGAAGCTCCTTCTTCCGGCTGGGCTGCTCTAGGGCTTTCCTACAAAGTACAGTGGCCACTGCACATTCTCTTCACCCCAGCTGTCTTGGAAAAGTAAGTATTTCTGAGTTTCATCCAAATAAATATTACCCTCCCAAGGGAAACATTATCATCCAAGGGGAAAGTAAGTGAACAAGAGTAGCATTGATAGAAGCAAGCCAGTCGTGCAGCTGGTTTCTACACGAGAAGGCTAGAGGTTGCAGACTCAGGAGCTAAACGAGTGTCTAGTTTGTTTTCTCTTACTGTGAAAAATCAACTGATAAAAAGCAACTTGGGAGGAAAGGGCTTATTTGGTATATATGTCTGGACAGCAGTTCTTCATTGAGAGCAGTCAGTATAGGAATTAAGCAGGAGCAGAGGCAGAAGCTAGAAGAATGCTTCTTACTGGCTTCTTACTGGCTTGCTCTTCAGTTTGCTTCCTTACACATCCCAGATCCATCTCTCCAGGTATGGTATCACCCACAGTGGCTGGGCCCTTCCACATCAATCATCAATCAAAAACATGCTCCACAGATTTGCCCACAGGCAAATCTGATGAAGGCAATTCACATTAGTAAGTGAGGTGACAGCCATGAGACAATATGGAATGGTAAGGACCTGAACAAATTGGAAGGCATATAGCCACTTAGAATCAATTGGACTAGGGCTGGAGAAATAACTCATTTTATAAAGAGAGAACCTGAGTTTGAATCCCCAGAATGCATCTGAAGCTGAGTATGACTATGCCTTGTAATCCTAGCATTTCTATTATGAGATAGGAAGTAGAGACAGAATATCAGTAAGTCCACAAGCCAGTCAGTTTGGCATACACAGAGGCAAACAGCAAAAAGACACTGTCTCAAACAGGGTATAAAGGGAGGTCTGGTTTGATATTTACATGAGTGCCATAGCATATGCCCACTTGCATTCACACACACACACACACAAAATGACACATTTTAAGATTGTTTTTATGTGGGTGTGTGTCTGTACACATGCATGCTGGTGCTCATGGAGACCAGAACTGGAGTTGCATGCAATTGTGAGGCACCCAGTATAGGTACCAGGTACTGAATTCAGCAAGTGATCTTAACCACTGAGCCATCTCTCTAGCCCCAGACTGTGTTTAAGAGAAGTCTGTATATACAGCTTTGGCTGTTCTGGAACTTACTATGTAGACCAGGCTGACCTCAAACTCAGAGATCTGCCTGCCTCTGCTTTCCAAGCCCTGGGATTAAAGGCTTGTACCATCATACCCAGCCCAGACATGTTTCAATTGACAAATAAGCAATTGTAGTTTGTTATTTGTAGACTAATTTGTGGCCTTTGGAATATGAAGACTCAGATGTGATACTAAGTTCTGGCACTTGACTATTCCCAACAGTCCTTAGAAGACCTCCCCTGATTTTTATGATTTACTGTTCATGATGTTAATGTACTTGGGACCCTTATATAAGTTAGGTTTCTGTTGTTGTGGTGAAGAGTACCCAGAAACAAACGGTTTTAGTTTGGCTTGAGCATATAGCATCAAGAAGGAAAGTCAGAGCAGGAACCTGGAGGCAGGAACTGAAGCAGAAATCATGGAGGAGTGCTGCTTTACTGGCTTGTTGTTCATGGCTCATTCAGCTTGTTTTTTTATACTACTTAGAACCACTGCAGAGAGATGGTACTGCACTGTGGGCTGGACCCTACCACATCAGTCATTATCAAGAAAATGCCCCCACAGACTTGCTGAAAGGAGATATTTTCTCAGTTGAGCCTCCTCCTTCACAGATGACCCTAGCTTATATCAATTTTACTACAAATGAACCAGCACAATCCTTTTACCTCCATGGAAAGACAGCCAAGGTAGGGCAAAGGAATGAGGGGGCTAGACCATGATTCAATGTGGACCATCATGTAATGCTTTGATTACAATCCTGTTCCTTGGAATGAACATCTGCCCAGTGCATGGTGGGACAGGATATCCTCAGGAAGGACATGAGAAAAGCACACTGCAACCTGAGACAGGATAAGGAAACCATTCTCACTGTGGTTACAAGAATAAGGAAAAGACCATTTCTTTCAGCCTACCTCTCTCTAGCCTCCTCGTTCTTCCCAGCTCACCTACTGTTTTAGAATATACAGAGGAGTGTAGAATCAGGAAAAGATGAGGCTGATGCAAGGAAAAGATCCTGCAACAGGTTCAGAACTCACAGTCCAGCCAGACAAGATGTACAGACCTGGGTAGAGACTCCAAAGTTTGCCCACTCACAGTCCTTTCACCTCCTTGTTAGATGTGGGTTTTACTTACTATTTAATATTGCTTAAAAAGTAATGCTTTTAATATTTAATAAAATAAACACATTTTAATACTTAAAGTATTTACTATTTTACTATTTTGATAGAATATTCTAATATTTAATATTATCTTACTGTTTAAGACTTTTTAGTATTTAATGTTTTTGTGTGCACATGTGTGATGTATATGGGGGTGTGATGAGTGACTGGCTGCAGGGTTAAAAGGACATTGGATGTCCTCACTCATGCTCCACCTTATTCCCTTGTGACAGGCTCTTACTGAGGCTTAGTTATATTTGGTGTTCCACTGAAATTCATTTTTCTCTGCTATCTAATTTACTGCATAAATACACTATTCTTGTCACTTACTAGAGAGGTGACAGCCCTATGTCTGTTGTGTCAGGAGGGGTTGGAATAAGGTGTGTATCTCAATGATGCTTCTTTTACAGGTACAATGTTGTTTTTAAGTACTTACTGAGTGTGCGCCGTGTCCAAGCTGAACTGCAGCACTGCTGGGCACTCCAGATGCAGCGCAAGCACCTCAAATCTAACCAGACAGACGCAGTCAAGTGGCGCCTAAGAAATCACATGGCTTTCTTGGTAGATAATCTTCAGTACTATCTCCAGGTGCGTTCTGAGCAGTGGATGGAAGAGGTGGGAAAAGGAGCCTAGAAAGCAGAGAAGGGTCTGCTGTTCTATATTTGGTAAAATGCTGCAGATGGAGAAAACTGAGTAGTTCTGTCCCTAGGTATGTGGCTTGGCATTTTAAGTGGAAATAAATGGATAAAGGGAATTAGGATACGTATTAACAATGCACTGATTGCTGACATGACCCTTTGTGTTTTGGAATTCTCAGACACAGCCAACCCTTTGACATTGTGGCGTGACATCATCAATTAAAAAGTTCACATCAAAGAACCATGGAACAACCCCTACCTCCAATGCCTGGCCAAAAAAAAGAAAAAGAAACTTACAATCTTTTGACTAATTTTGTAACTTTTATTGTTCCTTGGCTCTGCATATCCCATACCTTTCCCTTGACTACATGTTGGACAAGTGTGCTCTAAGTCAGTGGAAGGGACGCAGCATGAGTGCATTACACTGGGGTAGGGAAGAGTGATCTGCAGACATTTGAAGCACTGACTGCACTTGCAGAGGACCTAGGTTTGTTTCCTAGCATCCACATGGTGGATCCAACCATCTACAACTCTAATCCCAAATGATCTGACATACTCTTCTGGCATCTGTGGCACCAGGTGTGCATGTGATGCACATACATACACGCAAGAAAAACACATTATTATTATTATTATTATTATTATTATTTGGAATTAACAACTGGGACTGGGAATGTAGGTCAGTTGGTAGAGTACTTCCATGGCATTCAGGAAGGGTTGGAGCTCAGGCACTGCAAAATGTCAGGTGTGGTGGCACCAGCCTGTAATTCTAACATTTCAGAGGTGGAAGCAAGAGGATCAGAAGTTCAAGGTCATTCTTGGCTATGCAATGAGTTTCAGGTCAGCCTGGGCTACATGAGACCCTGTCTCAAAAACAGAAATTATACAACCAGTTCTGTTGACACACAACTGTAACATCCACACTGGGAAGTGTCGGGAAAGAAAATTGCAAAGCCTGAGCTGCAAGACCCTGTATCAAAAGAAACAAATGGCAGGGAAGGTAGTTCAGTGCTACAGCCTTCCCCTGCATACACCGGCCCCAAGCAACACACACACTCTACAAGGCTCAGCACTGAAACATGTCACTGGACAGCCTAAAGTGGTTAGAAGGAAGATGAGGGCTGGTGAGATGGCTCAGTGGGTAAAAGCTCGAGCCACAAAGCCTGATGACCTGGGACCAATCCTGGAAATTTGTCCTTTGCCCTCCACATGTACTCTGTGGCATGAGCAATTCACACGCATATACTAAAAATAAAAGATGAGAAGAACCATAAAATAGAACCCTCAGGATGTGCCAGGTGCTAAAAAAAGTTTTATCTGTTTTATCAGGTAGATGTGCTGGAGTCTCAGTTCTCACAGCTGCTTCATCAGATCAATTCTACAAGGGACTTTGAAAGCATCCGATTGGCGCACGACCACTTCCTAAGCAATTTGCTAGCCCAATCCTTTATTTTGCTGAAGCCTGTAAGTAGGAGTGGTTGTTTGCTTAGCCTAATAGTTCCTGTAGGCTCTTGGAATTGACAAGAAATGAAACTGTTATTCAGCGCATGTTCAATTTCATTCTTACATTTTTGACAACTCAAAGTAAAACAAAAAGACAGTGTTAAAAGGGAACTAGGATGTTAAAGGTGAATAAATATAGGAAAAATATGTTTGACACCCCCACTCCTAAATGACTTAGAGAAATTCAGAAATCTCTCTGACTCTACAGGGAAACAATGGAGTTCACTTTCTTAGAAATCTGTTGGACCAAGATCATCTAAAAATTTGAAAGTTGTTTTCATAGGTACACTGTGCCTGGGTATATGTCCATCACAAGCACACACATTTAGCACTTGTGGCACGCAACACTGACTACATATTGGAATCATCTGTGACCCTGTGAAAAATCTAAGGCCGGAAAACTCTTAAGTCAAACGACTAGTGTCTTAGCACCAATAATTGCAAGCATACAAGCTGGTCCCAATCCCAAGGTGAAAAGTGGGACTCAAATAACCCTATAGTGCTTACACTTTAATCACTGCAGTGAGCAAGTTGTACTATACAGGGCACCAACCATAAATGGTATGGGCTTCTTTGTACTCTGGTATTTGGGGGCTGCTACTTCCTTCACCAAGAAGCAGTAACTTAAGCAGCTGCCACTCTAAAATACAGTGGTAGGCACTGTGCTTGCATGGCATGGGTCTATCCTTGAGGAAAAGCACATCAGAACAACAAGTCATCATAATTGAAGTCTTTTATTGAGTGCTTACTGTATGCAAGGCACTGGGGATACAAAGAGGTATAAGTCATGGCTCTGCCCTTAAGGAGCTCACAATCTAGTTGGAAACAAGACATGTACATACAGAAGTCAGCAACAGCACAGGTGGCCCAGACAATCACCAATGAACAACACAGACACTACAGCAGAAGAAGGCTGGAGATCATTAAAGACTGCAGTGGGAAAGGAGCATTTCACAGAGAATGGGGCTTGAACTGTTACTAAAGAGAAGAGAGAAAATCCCCGGGAACAACACTCAGAGCTCAAAGACAAGAGCATACTCAGTGGGTCTAAGAAATGGTGAGTTAATGGTGACTAGAGCAGAGCTTTTGTCCAGGGAGTCAGAGAAGCCAGCCGTCCTAAGAAGGGATTCTGTATGTTGCTTGGGAGGGCCAGACAGCTTTGAAGGTTGTGGTGTGTCTGCTGAGATCAGACATGGGAGGTAAGCTGTTAAAAACTTTTCTCAGAGATTTCTTCATTTCTTAACGCCAGCTATATTTTTGGGTAGGTGTTTCACTGTCTGAATGAAATCCTAGATCTCTGTCACAGTTTTTGTTCACTGGTCAGTCAGAACCTGGGTCCACTGGATGAGCGTGGAGCTGCCCAGCTGAGCATTCTCGTGAAGGTGAGTCTGCCTAGCCACTGAAAATACATACCTCCATCCCCACCTATGGAGCGAGCAGTGTTTGCTCCGGGTCAGTAAAGCATTTTCCAGAACAGACACAGAAATGACAAGATAAAAAGGTAAAAGTGCTGGTATCAGTGGGTTTTGATGATTATAATGTGCTGCCTCACAGTGTTCAGAAATAGTTCAGCCCTGAATAGTTTATTCAGCCCACCAAGTATGCATTGGCTTTGTGCTCATTTTCTCACATCCCACTTCCTTCCCTGAACCAGCCTCCTATCTCACTTGTAATTATAATCTCAGACTATATTTATCTCCTTGTAACAAAGCAAGCTCACTGCAATCCCAGTATGTGATGGAATACATTAATCTTAAACGAGCTGTTAAAGTTCCTACTAATAAGAAAATACTTTCATGGGAGTCATGCATTTCACGGACATGGTACTAAGAAGTCAAAGTCATTTTAGTAGCTGATAGAAATGGAAATATGGGAAGGGCCAGGTGGTCCTGCAAACATTTAAGCAAAGCTTTTCCAAAGACCCCCCAGGCACCCAGCACTCTTCATGGTCACTGACAGCTTGGGTCTCTCAACAGGGGTTTAGTCGCCAGTCTTCACTCCTGTTCAAGATTCTTTCCAGTGTTCGGAATCACCAGATCAACTCAGATTTGGCTCAATTACTGCTCCGGCTAGACTATAACAAATATTACACCCAGGCTGGTGGGACTCTGGGCAGGTAGGAACAATCCATGGGGCACTTACTAGGTTTGGAGGAGGGGGTTAATGAACTATAGAAGACCAAAGTGCAACGCTGCCATCATCTCCAGATTGCCCTCATTTTATAAAGGGGGGGAGGGGTGTGGGAGCAGGGTGATCATATTCCATTATTTTATTAGAATTTATTTTCTAGTGAGATTCATCAGCATAGTAAAATACTATAACTGAGGTAAGTTCTGTGTTAGGTTATGCACTGCTATGTTCTAGGGGGCGGGCAGTCTGGCTTCCACAGCCTGTTCTGACATGTACTAGCAGCAGTGCAGCTGTGGTACAGCTGTGGTGCAGCTGTGGTGCAGCTGTGGTTCCGTGCTTCACTGGCCACTGCTCTCTCTTCTCAACTCCTTAGATCTAATACTGATATCCAGTGGGACAGCTTCTTAAGAGAGCTGTGTTGTTGTCGTGGTGTTAGCTTTTCTCAGATTGCCATGCTTCTTTGGAAGGCATGACATTTTAATGAAACTCTTTTTTTTTCTTTTATAGTTTTGGGATGTGAAAACTCTGGTTCATAAAATGAAGTAACAGTCAGCCCTACCACGTTCTGATGTCTGTAACAAATCTCTCTAGTCATTCATCAAATGCCTACAGACTGCTGAAAGGGTCTTAGAAGTTCAGAGGTATAAATCTTTCCTACCATTCCTGTAGGGGAACTGGGGTCTGATATCCCTCTGCTGACCACACGAAGGCTTTGATCCTTTACACTAAGACATCTGTTGAGTGGGTTCATTTGTGGTTTATTAACAGTGGTTTATTGAACATTTACTGTATTCCTATGGAAGATAACCACAGTAAACAATGGGGACTGATAGAATATTTTTAGGCTTGGCTCTTTTGTAAGAAAGGAATCGTGCTTATGCGTAGGTAAGCTTCTATTTGTTATCACCAAATTAGAAAAGCCTTTAGACAAGCTGCGGGCTTTTCCTTTTTCTGTACCTTATAATTTGTCCTACCCAGAAATTTAAAATTTGAGTATCCTTTATCTGAAGAATTTAAAGATGATAGAGGTCAAATTGTTCAGATTTTAGAAACTGAAAACTGCAACCCAGTTTTCCCACCTTAGACCTGCCACAGGAGTTAAGGTTTTATGGTCAGACAGCCTAGCCACCACTGGCTATAACAAACGTTAGTACGTTCTCATCAGCATAAACAAAAGGAACACTTCACTGACATGCCTTCCCTTCAAGCTGGACAAGAACACAGCATTCGGGCCTCAGTTTGTAGTCACTTAATCCTCTCTTCATCTACATTGTCTTCTGCCCACCATGAAAGCCTGAGCCCCGTACTTGTCAACTGGAGAGGATCGACCCCTTCCACTGTTACCTCTAAAAGCAGGGCTTAGCAGATAACAGCCTGCTGCTTGTTTTTGTAAATAAAGTATTATTCAAACAACCACACATATTCATTTACCTATTGTCTATGATTGCTTTCATCTCACAGCAAGACAAGAAGTTGAGACAGACAAGTGACCACAAAGCCTAAAAGTATTTACTATTTGGCTCTATAGAAATAAGACAGCCTTCACTTAGAGAATGAGAAGTCATTCGTTATCAGGGGTTATGATGATGAGTGTGAGGAAGGAATAGCTTCCAACTGTGTGACAACTTATTTTACTGAGAACTGTCTCAGCAAATAGTCACTGTCCATTCAACAACTGGTCATGTTCATGTTCCCAGTAGCAGGTCATCTGTTAATAAACTCCTGATACCCAGAGCTGTCCCTAGTCCCACTCAACTTTAGAACTACGTACTGTTCATCTAGGCACCTACTTTAAACTGCGTTTTTGGAAGCGTAACATTTTAGGTAGCCTGGGATAACATTTTGACATTGATAGTGGTGCCACAGAATAAAGTTCATTCCTCTATTTTTATCTTCCCTTGTTTGCTTTACTGCTAAAGTGGCAAGCCTGCTGAAAAAAACTTCAGAGAAGATCCTGTGTTTACCATGTTCTGAGATTTTAAGCTCAAAGAAACAGATGAAGACATCCCAGTTACTACAACCAAAGAGATTCAACATTTATTTTATCATAAAAGTCCAGCAAATAAAACTATGTACAAGGTCCATGCAAAGAATACAGTTACACACAAGACACACTTAAAACCTGATTAAAACACAATCTCCACAATAGCAGGGAATAAAACCAGTAAAACCAAGTATCTTTAGTGAGAAACATAATCATGTTTATATTTTGGATGCTGCTTGAATCCAATTCTCTCCCCAACAATGAGGCACTGGATCACCCATTCTTGTGAAACCACAGGCAGTTGCAAGGCTTCAGCACACTTGAGCACCGAGGCTGGGCATGAGGGGTCTGTCACCACCACATCAAATACCCCTAAAGCAATGTCTGCAAAAAGTAGAGGGAAGTGAATGAGGAAAGAACAGTTTAGCTTCTAGTAAAAAGAGACAGGTGTGCCTTCTAACCAGTATTCCCTACTCAGCCACACCAAAGCCCTCTACTCCAGATACTGTATGTTCACAATCTAAAATACAAGTTGTAATCACCACTTCTGACCTTGTAGAACATTGAATGGAAATGCCACTGGAGACTATAGAAGCCTGAATATCATTATCCTTCACTTACATCATATCCCTTTTGAAGGTGGGACTTATCTTAAAAATGAGGGCAGAATTGGAATACACAGGCTAACAGGTATGAGTCTAAGAACATCCCTGGAATGACTATGAAACACACAGGCTTTCCAGTACCTTTGTTATGGGCACTTGAATGGTGCTGCTTCACCGAGGCTGCCCCTCCTGTCATGAGGATCTCAGACCAGAGCTCCAAGAAGTTCTGTTGTTGATCTGACACCAAGAGGACCTTCAGATTCTGGAAAGGGTTTTCACGGGGTTGCCTGTGAAAGAGTTGGAGACGGTGTTTGGGAACTGGAAACTTAGTATGGCCCATCATATCTAACAATTAGCTCTGCAAAGGGAGTCCTTCATGTCTGCATGCTTTTTTTTTGTTTTGTTTTGTTTGTTTTGTTTGTTTTTCGAGACAGGGTTTCTCTGTGTAGCCCTGGCTGTCCTGGAACTCACTCTGTAGACCAGGCTAGCCTTGAACTCTCGAACTCAGAAATCCACCTGCCTCTGCCTCCCAAGTGCTGGGATTAAAGGTGTGCGCCACCACCACCCGGCCCGTCTGCATGCTTTCTTAAGCCATGTACTGAACATGCTCTGCCTCTCTTCTGAATAAGGTATACATTCTAGGATCCCAGACTTTGCTAGTAAACAAATCAAGTTAGTCCCCTCCCCTCTCTCTTTTTTTTTTTTTTTTTTTAAAGATTTATTTATTTATTTTATTATGAGTACACTGTAGCTGTCTTTGGACACACCAGAAGAGGGCATCCGATCTCATTATGGATGGTTGTGAGCCACCATGTGGTTGCTGGGATTTGAACTCAGGACCTCTGGAAGAGCAGTCAGTGCTCTTAACCGCTGAGCCATCTCTCCAGCCCCGCCTCCCCTCTCTCTTAAAGTTTAATAGTTGAAACTTAATTGTAATTTCAATGCTTCCCGTAATGGAGAACACTGACCACATACACTAATCTTTCCACACACAGAAGGTTCCCAACCAATGTAAAATGAGGCTCTGGCAGTAAAGTACTTTAACTGCTGAAATTATTTCAAATTCATTCTTAGTCTACAGACATTCCAGTTTCTAGTAACACTTCAATTTCTCAACTAGACTTTCTTCCCAAAATGCTAGTCTTCCTGTCTTCTCAGCTCTATATGGGCTCCCAAACACTCACCAATCCAGAATTCTTTGCTCCTCAAGGCTATACCCAGCAGGCAGCAGATAATTACGGTAGTTTTGAAGCTGGTTGGCATGGCAACTGTCATGGACCCAGACATGAGACACGCAAGGAATGCCACTGGCAAGGCACAGGAAGTACTTGCGGGTTCGACAGTGCTGGTCCGCAATTAGGAGACACTGGTAGGCTGTGTTACACTAAAAGAAAAGAAGCCCGACTGACTGGTCTGGTGGTTTCTAGGAAAACCTTTCCTGATTAGCTGCACCTAATGAGCCCTTGAGAACAGATGTAGACTTCCAATTGGTATCAAAAATACTAAATAATCTGTGTTTGTACTTAAAATTGCATTGGCTCACTGAGAAGCCCAAACTGCTTCCTGTGACAGTTTCCTTGTCTCACCTACATCTTTTGGAAGGCAAACCACACCCAGTTCCTGACCTTCCAGGCTAAGGAAACACCACTACCAATACTAGCTTTACTACATAAGTTCAATCTGTGTGCTGTCTCTACAGAGCCACTACCACCTAACACAAACTCTAGCTTCTCTTCCTTGTGTACAATGAAAATGCTGGGCTGGAGTAGTAGTAGCACAGTGGCACAGTACCCTGGACTTCAGCCACCCAAACCCCTCTGGGGCCTTTTCCCAATACAGAAAGAGAGTAGCCACAAAATAAAGTCCTCACCTGGGCTTCATTGAAGTCTTCAAGGATATACCCAGCTCCTGCTCGAAGCTGGCATTCTGTATACTGCTTGTTGAAAGGAGGAATTTCTAAAAACTCTGTATGCATAACAAAAAAAATTTTTATATTATAAAATTTAAATAATGGCTTCCTAGGTGCTACTTTAATGTCTATTTGTAACTGCTTCCTCTTCTATTCTTCAGCTACTGGTGATTAGACAGACAGAAATTCACTAATATATCTGAGGAACTGAACAGCCTGCATCACTCTGATTTTTCTGGACTATTCCAAGCAACAAACACCTATGTACAACTGTCTTGTGAAGTCTGGTTTCAAGGGCTAAGCTGTTAAAGCAACACTGGAAAAGCAAAAAAGTCTGCAAACCATCTTTGCTGTAATGCCAGACTGCTGCATGGAACTCAAGGGAATCCCAATACTGAGGTCAGGCTGGGTCACTGCTTTTTCTTCCACTGTACATATCTCAATTCTGTTTGACAAACCACACGTACTATACTTTTTCTCAAAACCCAGCCGCCCATCACCAGAACATCTCAGATAGGCACCTTCCAAACATTATAAATGTCAGTGCAGTTCCCAGATGACTTTTCCCATGCCCTGTACATGTTTGAATGGCTGTAACTAGTGAGTAGTTCTCATACAGCTTCAGTATACCATTTTATGACAGTCACATTTTCCTCATTTTAATTCCTTCTCACAAGACTCAACATGAGTCAGAACTCTAACTTACAAAACAATCTAGTTCTCAAGCTTGGACAGAAACCTGGAGACTATTGTCACTCACTGTATATGTCTGATCTACACATTCTCCTACACCACATATTTGTCAGACCTCTGAAATACATTCTACCACCTGACCACAGACTTCACCTAGATATAAATTAATATATGTGGCATACAGACTTACTTTAATGAGAGGTCCAAGAATTGAAAGGGCCTAGAAACTAATTCTTCCCAAACTATCTTGGGACACTGGATAAGAAAGAACTCTCCTGGTTCCTTTCTTATACTCAGAACGAAATGTATCCTCCATGTGGGTTTTCTTAAATAGATGCTAGAGCATAAATGGGGAAGGTGGCCAAACACCAGGAACCTGCTGGATCTGGATAGTTCTAGGAAGGTAAAGCCAGCACTTTGTTCTAATTCCAAGTCTGCCATTGTTGAAGCCGTTTAACCCTGATAGAATGACAGATTTTTATCATTGATTTTATGTAAGAAGAAGGGAACTCTCCCTAGGCTGCCAAGCCTGGTGACCTGAGTTTGATCCCCTGGGACCTCTTACTTTAGGAAGAAGAATAACACTTCTAAATTGTCTCATTACTACCATACATATGCACACATACATATACATCCATACATAAATCTATAGAGTGTACACATGGATCTATGTAGTGTGTAAATCAACAAAAAGATAAATATTTCTCAGCTGCCTACCAAGACTATCTTGAGAACTATTCACTGAGAACAATTTTGTGAAATATGGTACAAGTTAATTTTACTTACGTAACCAGAATCGCAGTTACCACCTGTCTGGTGCACTGTTCTACCTGAACGAAAGAACCATCCCTTCACACAAAGTAAATGGAAAGAACGAATAGGTCAGCACCCCTGGGGACTCACCCTCCTCTTCTTCGCTGCTTCCTGTAGGACCATCTAGCAGCTTAGAGCGGCTGGCCAGCTTGTCACTGGTTGTAGCCATGGTGAGGAGAAAGGCATAGCCCAGAAACAAGGTCTTGTTGAGGGGCAAAGGCCCTCTTGGCTCTTCCAGGACAGAAGGCTCACCTGTGTTGTCTCCAGTCTCACAGGGGCTCACAAACTCTGCTGCCCCCACTGTCCCTGGGAAGAACAAAGCAGAGTTACCAAACGATGCACACAGATCACTACCTGGACAAAGGCCTAGCACCAAGCGTGACCAGATAGGCCATGTCCTAGTAAGCTTTGTCTAAGCTATGACCCAAAACTCTAAATGGCCAACAACCTAGGACCAAATTTACAACGAAGACAAAATAACATTTAAATCTGACGTGACCATTACAGTGGGCAGTCTGTTGTTTCATATATGGAAATGAACTGGTACTATTTCTATAACATCAAATTCTAAGGCCACCTGAAATCAAAGGTGGATCTAGAACAAAAATGTAGTGTTTGGAAGTCTTCAACCACGTTCATTGCCTAGGTCTCTAACATTTTGAAGCAATCTTCAAAGAGTAACGAAAAAAAAACAACTTTTCATTGCTGCCGAGAACTGTCCCAATCAGATTCTCCCACTGTGCCTTAGGCTCTCACCAGAACAGTGCCAAATACTTGGTGATAGTCTTTATGTGGAGGTGAAGCCACAACAAAATACCCCGAACACCCAGCTGTCAACACCTGGGAAGGTAAGTGAGCCTCCATTCCAGAACACCCATGCTAAGATGTGCCCCAGTAAGTCCTCCAGAAGGAAATGGATACCTACTGAAGCTGAATCAGGTTCACTAGGAGGCTAAGATGACAGCAGGTCATGCATGCCTCCTAAAATAAAACCAGGATCAGGAACAGTCAGAGGCCATAATACTATGCATTTGACACTGGACTAAAGGGTCAAGTCTACCTGAATTTGAGATCTGGCTTAATCTGTCACATTGAGAAAGTTACCTAACTTTTCTGTCTTAAGACTCTTAAAAATATACAAAGAGAATTCTAGCACATATGCTTTAAGAGATTATATAAGGGAGTATGAGTGAAAATATTTAGGCTTCATGCCTAACCCAGTAAATATTTAAAAAAGGTTAGCTATTACTGTTTTTAAATAACCTTAAATACACGGCGGTGGTATTAGGTGGGTAAGCAGATGACACAACTCCAACAGGAAAAACAAAGAGCTGGGGCTGGGAATATGGGGTGCTGTTACGGTGCCAGCCTGAGAGACCCTGTACAAAAGAGACAAGGCTTTACCTCTATCTGCAGAAGCCACCGTGGCCAGGTCGGGGCCACCACAGACACTTGAACAACTGACTCAATTTTCTTCACAATGAATAGGAGTGACTGAAAGCGATGGGCAGGACAAAGGGAAGATACAGGCTGAAGCACAACCTTTCTATAGGAAGCTTGAGAAAGTTTAAACACAAGATAATTGGGCGCCGGGGGCGGCGGGCGCCCGGGAGGGAAGGTAGTAGAAACAAAGTCTACCAAGAAGCAGGAGATGGCAGAGGATAAAACCTAAGTTTTATCCATTTTGAGTCTACGTAAACTTACATACTTATATTCCCCAAAGAGCCCACACAGAGTCTGTCTGTGATCAAGTCTTGCCCTCCTGCTGGGCTCTGAAGAGAGGACAAGGAATGTAGCTTATGCCAGAATAACCTATACACTTGTAGGCACCAGTCTGTGACATCACCGTGTACCAGGCTCCCATCTTACCAGGTTTCCCAGGGGCAGACTTTCGGCCTCGCTTAGCAGGGGACCGTTCCTCTTCAGAAGTCGTAAGTTTCCTTTTGCCTGACGGAACTCCCGTGGAAGCTCGGGGACTCTCTGTGGTTTTACGTGTGGGCGTTGTGCTGCTGCTACTGGAGGCAGTGGGGGTGGCTGGGGAGCTGATATTACTGCGCCGTTTCCGCTTTCCTTCCACCAAATTGTCTGATGAGTGAGCAAAGGCTAGTAAGATCAGGCTAAGAACTGAAACCTGACATGGATAGTTCTGTGCTTTCTGCAACCTCTCCCAACCAAGAAGCCTCCTTCTAAAGCCACACATTTTATGTTCCAACACTGCCATGACTGAGATATATTTGCTCCCCTATAGAAGGAGAAAGGCTGGAAAAGCCCTAGAGACTTCTTATTTGGTATTTGGAAGGGGGAAAAGTATGGCAGTAACTCTAGGAAATGACATTCATTACTATCCACTAAACCACACAAAGGAGTCAGGCAATCACTCCTAACTACTCTATAAACCATAGCTCCCTTTAAGCAAAGCATGGATCCATAGGCAGTTGTTCAGGAAAGTCTCACCTAAGCTGATATCTGCTGCCTTTGTGAGCGGTGTGACAGCCTCATAGGGGCCAAGGCCATACTGCTCTCTCAGTCTGTTTCCTTGCTCCAAGGACAGAATGACTGCCATTCGTTTATACCACTTCCTTTGGCCTTCTTTTTCAATGCTGTAATACAGCTCCCCAGACTCCTTCCTGTGTCCTTTCACCACTCCTGGAAATGATATTATAAAAGATAGCAAAACTGTAGGCTGCTTAGCACACTCTCAGAAGGGTTCTACCAAAGCAGGCCTGAGGCAGGGAACACAAAGAGCCATCAACCATGGGCTGAACTTGGCTGTCCATCCCAAATGGTTTACAACACTCGGGATATATGTAGTTTTAATACACTAAGATTAGACAAGGTCTTCTGAGAGAAAGAAGTCTTTAGTTATAAAATAAAGCTTCCCAACGCTTGACTTAGGAATTACTAGTGGCTCAAATGAATCTCCTGAAGTGAATGGCATGGTTGCTTAATGATCCTACAGGGATCTCCTGAGCCTTCCCGTTGTGGTTCCTTTGAAGAATGAGAGATAGTCCTAGGTTACAGGTGAAAATGACAGTTCTAAGAAATCATGTACATCCTTATCTACTGTACAACAAAATCAGGATGGAGAGAGCAAAGAACGGGGACACAGACCCTGCTTCCCTGCCCTCCTCCACCTTGCTGCTCTTACCCTGATCCACAGCTACAGACAAGCCTTTAGGTTAGGAGCACAATACATGGCTGAGTTCGAACTCAATCAACCCGAGTTTAGGCCTAGTTCTGTTATGTAAGGATTAGTTAGGCAAGATCTATTTCCAATTCTATGAAAAAAGGAAAAAAAAAAACAACTAAAACCCACACTCTTTTCTACCAACCAATAAACATATATCTCACACACAACATAAAAATGGCACACACGTCACTACTGATATTTTTTGTTCTGATAAACAGAAAGGTACACATCATTGTCCATTAGCTTGTCTTCAGTGAAGGGCTAAGGGCCCTAGCTATCTGCCAGGGAAAAGCAAGGAGGAGGAAGCAAGTCTTAGTGCTCCTGCTGGGCCACACAATCCATTCCATTACTCAGCTTTCTCGTCTCCTAAACCTATCACCAAACCAAATCCTAAAGATCACCTCAGACTGACACGTGCCCAAAGCCAGGAGGACACTCACTAAGGAACAGCTACTACAACTAGAAGCAGTGTGCTACTGACACTGGTAAATAGCCTCAACAAGTGGAATGCCGAATCCGTATCCCATGATGCACACTTACTGCTGATACCAATCTACCTTGAAAGAGCCAAAGGTCAACCTCTAACATGGCTTCATACCAGATGAATACAATACATACAAACCATGAGCTACCAGTTTCATGTACTGCTACGTAATGCCACACATCCAATGATGTTATCTAGTGTTACAAGGTAAAGTGGCCCCAAAGCACCAAAACAAGGGAGCAAAAACCAGATACTTGGATAACCCTAGAACAAGAAAGCCTGGAAGCTCCCAACAGAAAAGCTTGTTCTCCCATTCTACCCATGTTCAACACAATATCCAGAAAGGATATTTCTAAATGACATCAACACCATATAGCTAAAAGCTATATTCACAGAATTAACATATGAAAAAGTAAAAGCACACATGAATACCTCACCATTGCCCACACTGGCTATTACAAAAAGAAGGGCAGTGACCTAAGACTCCCTGAAAAAAAAACAAAACAAGGGCATCATTCTTCAAATAAGAGCATGACATACAGTGTGCTGAGTTAACAAACTCTTCCTAAATTAAAATATCTCAGTACACCTCCAATCTCTGGCTAAATTCTTATCAATGCAGTCAGTGAGCTTAAAAGTCAGAGGTGAAGCCTGGCATAGTAGCACACACCTTTAACCCCAGGACTCGGTAGGCAGAGGCAGGGGGATCTCTGTTAGCTTGAGGCCAGCCTGCTCTACAATGCAAGTTCCAGGACAGCCAGGGCATAAAAGGCGGGAGTGAAAGAAGACAGAATACAAAGAGGAAACACTAATGTTTAAGTGGGTAGACCTGGAAAGTACCACCTTACCTAGTGATAAAGGCATCCCCAGTGATGTACAGTGATGGCAGCCTCCCTCAGCCCCATCTATGATACGATAGGAAGGGCTCTTTACAATGAATTCAAACAAAATCGTAACTCCAGTCTAATGTGAAAACATCAGACCTGATCTGAGAGGCCATTCTATAAAATAGCTATTACCCCTCAAAACTGTCAAGGTCATGGAAAAACAAAAGACAGAAATTGCCACAAACCAGAGGAGACCAAACGAAACATGATGACTAAATGTAATGTGGTATCCTTGATTGGATCCTGAAACAGAGAAAGGACATTATAGAAAAGATGGTAAAATCCAAATAAAGTTTGGAGTTTAGTTAACAGTTAGGAATTGAGATTGGCTTCTTGGTTCTTACAACAATATCAGAGTAATATAGGACACTGCGGATACGGATGCCTGGCGAGGAGGTCGCAGATCCTCTACCCCAACACCATTCTGTACTTGGTAACGTTTCCTTTAATTCTCTAACTATTCCAAAATACGCTTACTAAAAACCAAACTACAAATAGTCAGTGGCAAGAGTAAGCAATGTAATAGGAATGGCATCTCTGACTTGTGAGATCCAGAGAAACAGACAGGCTGGGGGAAGACAAGACTGTCTTGGTAACTGCTGACAAGATGGACCAGCAGACACAGTACAGCTGTAGGGACTCTGCTTGTTTTATTACCTGCACTGAAATACTCGTCTTCTGAGAGGGCTGTCACTTCAGTGTCCAGGGGGATGGGGTCACACAGGAGAATGTCTTTGCCCAACACATCACATTCATACCCATCATCAAAGAGCAGCTTATACTTCCCAGCTCCGACATCTCGGGTGATTTTCCCAGAGTAAAAGTAGCCATTGGATGACCACTTGGCTACAACACGGAGCCCCACAAAGCTGTTTCCTGAAGATGAGGAATCCAAGCCGTCAGAGGAACCAGTAGCAGCCTGAAAAGGAATCTCTGGAGAATCACTCCGCCGCAAAGCACTAGAACTGGC
This sequence comes from Grammomys surdaster, assembly GCF_004785775.1. Taxonomy (NCBI): domain Eukaryota; kingdom Metazoa; phylum Chordata; class Mammalia; order Rodentia; family Muridae; genus Grammomys; species Grammomys surdaster. Next base: position 23,577,601 of record NW_021604618.1, read on the forward strand.
ATCTGTCCGTTTGGTAGAGTCTGGCACACGGGGCATAATTCGGGTGAAGGACTTGTCATCTGGTGACATGCTAGGTGAAATGTCTTCTATGCCCAATGGGCCAGATGCAACTGTTTCTCTAAAGACAAGAGGAGGAAGTGAGAACAAGGCAGGACCTACCTTCCCACTCTCTTCCCTACAGAACTCTTGCCCGTTCGTTATGAACCCATCGCAGGCATGAGCCCCGTCTCTCAGGGGTTCAGGCAGCAGTGTGGGCCTCCTCTCCCTCTCGTACCCTACACACTCTGTTCTCCTCTTCCCTCTACTCCTATTTTTTCAACACTACCCAAGTACCTGGTTCCAGTGGTCCGAGAAGGTGGGCGGCCCCTTCGCCCACGCCCACGAGGTGTGACTGGAGCCTTCCCTCCTTGTCTGACACCAAGGCCTGCATCACCATCTTCCTCACACACTGGTGCCCCTGCCTGACTGATCCCTTTTCTAGGACTAGAGAATGAAGACAGGTTAGTTTGACAGCAGCTGTTGATGAATGCATGCTTTAACATCTCCCCAGAACCTTCCAACTATATGTCAGGCTACATGTGCTGCTCCTTCAGAGCAACAGGAAGCTGGCTCACACCCATCAAAATCATCAACAAAACCTCAGCCGGGGAGCAAGGGAGGATGGGATAAAAGGACTTTTTCCTGTATGAATGTCTACTCCCTCCTGACATAGCTTCCTGCTGCTACTATTTGAAATGCCACACCCATTTCTGCCCAACCTTCTATTCTACTTCAGACTCTGGATACCCACAGAGCAAAATCCAAGGACAAAATCCAAGGGCACAGAGCGCAGTGGGGCCTATTCCAAATCTGTACTCCCAACCAAACTATGGATAAGCTGCAGAACATAGGGATGGCAGGAGAATGTACCCAGCATTCCCAACATCCCCTAAAGGGCTTCTTTGCCCACAAGGGAGGAAAAGGCACTGATTTCTCCAGCTCAAGGTGGGGCACACCCCAATATTTCTTCTCATGTGATATTAAAACATTAGCAGCCCTGCCCCTGCTGGGTTCTCTCTGGAGAACCTGTCTGCACCTCAGTTTTCCTGGGCCTCCTCGGGAACTGGGTAAGGCAAAATCTGCAGGTTCTGTCCCACTGGTTTTTCCTTTGAGTGGCCCAGCTCCTCGCCCTGAGCTGCCACTGCTGTGTATGGCTGAGAGACTTGTTCCACTGGATGTGTGGTGTGAGCTGGAAGCTTTGGAAGAGAAGGAGCTGATGTCCCCCAGGTCCCCAGAGGAACCTCCAGTCTGTGAAGGGGAAACTTCTGTTTCACATTCCTGACATTCTACGATTGGTTCTTCAGTCTCCTGAAGGGAAGAAACAGATAGGGAAGCTAAAAGAAAGCACACTAACAGAAAGCTAAGGTGATGGCTGAGAAATCTTAGAGACAGCAGGAAATGTCACATCAGCCAGGTGGGAATCGGGAAGGAACTTTCTGAAGCAATGGAACTATTCTATATCTGTTTTGAGCCATGGCTACATAAATTTTTTTCAAGCATAGCCAGTATGATGGCACACATCTTTAATCCTAGGAGGCAGAGGCAGGTAAACTCTGAGTTTGAGGCTAGCCTGATCCATATATCAATTTCAGTCTAGCCAGGGTTATACAGTGAAACCCTGACTCAAAATTAAGTAAATAAATATTGTTTTTAAACTTGTTCAAAGCTATTGAACCAAACACTTAACATGTAACATGTAGTGAAACACTAAGAAGAAAGAACCCTTTCTATGTCACATGAAATGATCTCTCTTGGGAAAGCTCTTAAGCACAGGCTACTAGCAAGGACTTTAGCCCAGAGGGCAGAAGCCACTTCCCTGTGGAGAGAACGACAGAGGTCACTGAGAGGAGTGGGCAGGAGCCATTCTGGGCACATCAGTAACATTAGTTCCTTGATAAGTGAGCGAGGAAACAAAATTATAAGCAAAAATAACTAAAATTGGTTTGTAAAAATGAAAACAAAACCATTATCAGAGCCAAGGATGTCGTTTCGTGGGAGAGTACTGAGTTTACAGTTCTGAACTCTATCCGGCATGGGCAGAGGGCCTCACATAATGGAAGTACATGCTGAGTGCAGTCACACACCTTTCATCCCAGCACTGGGAAGCAGATGCAGGCAGATCTCTATGAGTTTGAACTCATAGAGAGTCCAGCCTGGACTACATTTCAAGACGGCCATGGCTTCATAATGAGACCCTGTCTCAGATGATGATGATGATGATGATGAATTTTTGATAAGTACAAACCACTAGAATATCAAGCTGGCTAGCTCAGTGGTAAGCCAGCTAGTGAGACTGAAGCCCAGGCATGGTACAACAGTGGTCTAGGACCAAGACACAGCATCCTCAACAGGCACAGCATAAGGAAATAGGCATACATGACACAATTTTGTCTTCCTCATCTAAAATGTTTACAGAGCCATCATGCTAACTGACAGGATGTGGAGAAAGAAGACCCTCCTGTCACCAGCCCCAGCCTCTCCACAGAGACATTATGTACCACACATATTTATGTAATACTACGAAAAGGTAAACAAATGGTTGTTTTTGACTTCTCCCTTTTGGAAAATTTCTCCTTTGAGAATTTATAGTTTGAAGGAGGGCAAGGATAGACAGCAAAATGTCTCATATGATGCTTCATGACCCAAGTCTGATAGCCCAGAGCCATACGATGCGAGGAGAGCCGTCTCTGAAAGCTGTCACACACGGGCCACCGTACACACACACCCACATGAATACACACACTGAATGAATGAATGAATGAATGAACAAATGAATAGAGTGAATGAATGTTAAAAGGAAAGAAACCGCACAGGCTTGGGATGGAGTGCAATTGGGGGATTGCCCCCTGCCACTCACACATATGTGGCCTTAGGTTTGTCAGAAACATAAACAGAGCTGGAGACAGGGAGATCAGAAGTTCAAGAATGGCTACACAGCAGGTTAAGAAGCTTGAGCTACAGTAAGAAACAAACCAGTCAGACAGTGGTAGCACTCAGGAGATAGAGGCAGGCAGATCTCTGTGAGATAAGAGGTCAGCCTGGTCTACAGAGCAAGTTCCAGGACAGCCAGGGCTGTGTAAAAGGACACCATCTCAAAATTAAAAAAAACAAAAAAAACAAAAAAACAAAAAAAAGAAACTGAAGGAAAGTGGCAGTGCCTAGTGACCCAGGGTTGAAAGAGTGGAGAGGGAAAGGACTCCGGGACAGGAGGGGCGGGGAGTAAGTGGATGCAGTTATTACCTCCGTTACTTTCCTCTCCACTTCTGTTCCATCCACATAATAAACATCTGTGATGACACGGGTGACAAGTGTACGGACTTCACGAATCGTTCTTGTGTGGCGATGTAAGACATGGCCATGTGGAGGCTGGGGCATTTCAAATTCTTCTTCCCCCTACAACAAAAGACACAACACAGAACAAAATCAGTGAACACAAAGTGGAATGGAGTCAGTTTTCACTGTAAACTGTCAGATGAACAGTCAGAAGGCTCATGAACCTGATGTGACAAGTGCTCCATTTATTCACGGGCAAGACTGAGAAGAGGCTGCAGAAATCTGTGTCTGCCTGACTTGACCTGAAATGACAAAGCTCAACCACAGTACCTATCTAACACATTATTTTGAACAAATAAGCATTCTAAATTTTTTCAACTTATTGTTTCATTGTATAGCTCAGACTTGTCTTCAACTCACTATGTACCCCAGGCTGATCTCTCCAACTCATGATCCTCCTGCCTCAGGCTCTGATAAGTATGTGCCACCACAACCAGCTAATCCTTTAATTCTGATGATAAAAGTGCTTTACCTAAAATATAGATGCTCTTTGACCCTTAGAGAAGTCCAGAGTCAACACCTGTTAACCAGTGAAACCAGTTCAGTAACAAAAAGCAGAGGATGGAACCTCACTGATGCCTCCAGAAGATCTGGCTATAGGGCATTTTCTTAGTGACTGATGTGGGAGGGCTCTGCCCACTGTGGGTGGTGACACTCCTCAGCCTGAGTTCTATCAGGCTGAGCCAGGCAGTGGTGGGATCAGCACTCAAGAGGCAGGTGGATCTCTCTGAGTTGGTGGCTAGTCTGATCTACAGGGCAAGTTCCAGGAAGGACAGGGCAACACAGAAGAAAACTGACTCAAAACAAATCAAAGCAAAACAAAACAAAACCACAAGAACAGAAATAAAAACCAAAAAACCAAAACAAAAAAAGGAAACTAGGCAAGCCATGTGGAGTAAGCCACTAAGTAGAGCCCTCCATGGCCTGGGCATCAGCTTCTGTCTCTGGTTCCTGTTGTTTGAGCCCCTGCATTGGCTGCCCTCAATGGACTATGACTCTGGATATGGAAGCCAAATAAACCCTTTTAGCCAAGTTGGTTTTGGTCATGGTGTTTAGTCACAGAAATCCCATTTAAGACACAAGGAATGGATTTTTTTAACTAAAGGATTACGTTAGAAAGCTGGGCATGGTAGTTTACATCTATAATCCCAACACTTGGAGGTAGAGGCAGGAGAATTAGAAGTTCAAAGCCATTTCTAGATTATATAGTTTGAGGCTAGCGCCTAGGTAACCTGTCACCAAAACAACAACAACGAAACCAAATTAAGATCTTATATCTAGAATGGAAGAAATAGCACACTGGTTAGGGACCCTTGCTGCTCTTACCAGGGCCCTGGAGTTCAAGTCCTGCCACCCACATGGCAGCTCACAACTGTCTATAAACTCCAGTGCTAGGGGATCCAGTACTATCCAGTGCACTTAAATATACTCATGCAAAATTCAAACACACAAAATAAAAATAATAAAACAGTTTTAAGATTTACCATTAAAAATAGCTTGAACAAAACCCTATTTTTTGACAACTTCATATTACTTCAAGAAAAATAAGCTTCTTTCATTCAAAAACCATGATGCAAATATTTAGCAACTAGCTTATGTGCATCATGGATCCAAACAACTGCTAGAAAGATCAGGGCAGGTATAATTCATTCAGGGCTTGAGAAATTCAAATGCACTATTACCGACTAATATAAATAACAAACTAAGAATTCTTAGACCACTATTCAAACAAACAAGCAGACAACAAACAAGAACCAGGCTGTTTCATGGTTATAATTTCTTCTAGATCTGTGTGTGTATGTGTGTGCACACATGTGTCTATGAATGTTCACGAAGACCTAAGGGTCAATGTGTCTACAATTACTCTCTCCCCTTAAACCTATTGCCAATTGTATTAGACTGGCTGCTGCTCAGCAGGCCCCAGGGAACTTGTCTTTGCTACCCCAGTGCTAGGATCCCAGGGTGCATATTCCTCCATCAGGTTTTGTACACAGGTTCTAGGGGATGGAACTCCAGCCCTCACGTTTGAGCACTGAGCACTTCATGAACTCAACTGTCTCCCCAACCCTCATGTTCACATTCTATTGTCAAATGGGGCCCAAGATTATGCTTTAGTCATATTTGGATAATTTTGATAAAAAGGACTATTTGCAAACTAGATTTCAAAGCCCTATTTGCTCACTACCCCTAATCATTAGCTTCTTAGAGCCTGCCAGTGTTTACTACTTAGGACTTGCTGGTAGCTAAAACTTGCCAGCATTTGGTCCGTCTTCTCATTAACGTCTTCTCGTTATCCATGTCTAGTACATCTCAAGGACATCTGTCCTTGTCCTCATCCCACTGGCTCTGCATTCTATGGAGGAGCAGGTAGAAAGCCCCAAGTTTTCAATAATATAACTGAACAATTCTAACTCTGACTTCAGCTATGGAGTCAAACAGAGATATAAAATTTAAACCATGGACCCTAAACCAACTCTTCAAATTGTTTCCAGATATGTGACTCTGTTTAATGAGGTTAGAACATAGCTATTGCATGTCCATCACTGTGTACCATAGCCAAGACAGCCTAAAATGACTTACGCACTGACTGTTCCCCACTAGCTGGTCCATCTTGCATCCTGAGATCTTAACATAAAGATCTTTCTGCCCATAAAAGTGAACCCTTCAAGGGACATACTTAGCTGATAAAGACAAGAGTCTGAGAGGGAGGCAGATAATCTATGCTAACTTGTGAGAAGAGTCTCCAAAGTTGAATAACTTGAATATTCCACTATTACCGGGTGGGAAAAAGTCATTTTCCCACCACAGAAAATCTAGTTCCATATACACTTCACACACTCACGTTTAGGGAGCCTGAAAGCGGCCCTGAACTTTCACTGAGCACTGGCTTGAGTCCGAGCTATTTCAGAGAGATTTTTTAAAAAAGCTCTGACACTCAGAAAAACTCCATCTAGTGTTTGTCTCTAACAGTCCTTCAAAAGACCACACCAATTTCAAGTTCTCCACACTCCACTTTCCAGAACTTTCCCCCTAACACTCTTTACCAATACACCAGCTGCATTTTTCTAGCACTTGTTTTGAGATTCATTTTATTTATGTGCATATGTCTGTGATGAACATATGTCATGTGTGAGGGTATACACCCTCAGAGGCCAGCTGAGGCCAGGGGTAAGCTGCCCAGCATGGATGCTGAGAACTACACTCAGGTCCTCTAGAAGAACAAGGCTCTTAAGCACACTGAGCCATCTCTCCAGCCCCTAGCACTTTCTCAGCAGGAGAAACTAGCTCTGAAAGACATTCTCTCATTCTGCATGGCATCGTAGTAATATCTATCAAAAGTGGTTGCTAAAATAACACCCATAACAATCGACAGGTAGGAGTTAGAGAGATGGCTCACTGGTTAGGAGTACTCACTACTCTTGTAGAGAACCAGAGTTCAGTTCCCAACACCCACACTAGGTGACTCCTGGACTCCCTAGTCACCTGCATTAATGTGTGTCTCCAAGAACCTAAATTAATGTGTATGTGTCTGACACACACATACACACATTCTCATATTCTCCCTCTCTCTCTCTCCTTCCTTCCCCTCTCTCTCTCTCTCTCTCTCTCTCTCTCTCTCTCTCTCTCTCTCTCACACACACACACACAGAATTTATCTATCACTGGCTGGTTTGGCTCCCAGCATCCACATGGCAGCTCACATAGATCTGTAACTCCAGTTCCAGAGGATCTGGCATCCTCTTCTGGTCCTTATGAGCACCTGCACTTAACATGGCATATACACACAGCAACAGACACTTACAAAAAATAAAATTAATTAATCTTTGTAAGAAAATCAATAGATAACAGCACTCATCAATATCTTCAGAAATGTTGGATACTGCAATAAATGTTTTATCCCTCAACCCTTAAAGCTTCTCCATTAGCATGTAAATCTGGTCCTCAATGACTCATTTATGGCCTAGCCACCATCATCACCATCACCAATCATCATGAGAAACAAGTAATTCCCCTTTTACAGAACATGAAACCTCTATGACAATTCTACCAATACCTACAAAAAAAGCAATCCTAGATAGCATACCTTATCCCTACTCTAGTCCTCTGTCAATCTTTTTAATTAAAAAGATTATTAGCCAGAGCATGTTGGCACACACCTTTAATCCCAACACTTGGGAGGCAGAGTCAGAAGTATCTTTCTGAGTTCAGGCCAGCCAAGTGAGACTGACCCTGTGTCAAAAAACAAATAAGATAAAAACAAACAAACAACAACAAAACCAAAACCAAATGTCATTGAAGGTGAGGAGATGGCTTAGTCAGTAAAGCGTTAAAACTTGAGTTCAGACTGCCAGAACCAACGTGCAGAGCTGAGTACAGTGGTCTATCTACTCCCAACAATAGTGAGAAGGGGAGAAGACATGACCCCAAACTCAAGAGGTCAGGTAAGCTGGCCTATCTGGGAAGCTTCTGACCAATGAGAGGTCCTGTTTCAAACAAAAAAAATGGAAAACACCTGAGGGCTAACACCTACGGCTGTCTTCTGACTTTCATACACGGGCCCCATGTGGCGTGTACATGCACACACATACACAAGACTAAAAACATAAGACTGTTATGAGAAGCACTAAACTGAGACCCTCAGAGAATACAGTCTGTAGCAGGGCCCCTGAGGCACCCAGCTATGCTCCCACCTGGCTGTGGAGGGACTCTGTGTCGTCCACAGGAGCACTGGCAGGTTTCTCTCCACTCCCTCTCTCAGTCTGCACAGTGGCATCTTGTCTCCCAGAGTTCTGCTCCACTGTACTGGTCCCCTGCTCACATACATTCTTCACAGTCTGGGTTGCTGCTGAAACAGTTTCTGGGGCACATAGGGAATGGTCCATGGTCTGGATTCCTATGTTACTCTGGGTGGGCTTTTCCATCAAGATCTTACTAGGTCTGTCCTGGTTAGCACCCAGTCCTTCTAGCAGGTCTGTTTCCATCACTTCCACTTGAGGACTTAACGACCCCTGTGAGGCCTTCTGCTGGGAAACAGAGGCAGAGTCCTCAGAAGCAGCAGCATCTTTAACAGGCCCACTTGGGTTCACAGGCTGTTCACTCTGCCTGAGCTTTGGGGTATCATCCAGTTTTTCTTTGTCTTCTTCTTGAGTACTTGGAAAATGGAGCAAATTCCCCCTGAAAATGACAAAGACGCCACATATCACGGTTTGAATGCAGGTTATTCCTTTAAGACAGTGTGGTGGTACATGTCTATAATCCTAGTACTCAGGAGGCTGAAGATCATGGATTCAGGGACAACTAAAGCTATATTGTAAAACTGTCTCAAAAAAATAATAAAAATAGCCGGGCGGTGGTGGCGCATGCCTTTAATCCCAGCACTTGGGAGGCAGAGGCAGGCGGATTTCTGAGTTCGAGGCCAGCCTGGTCTACAGAGTGAGTTCGAGGACAGCCAGGGCTACACAGAGAAGCTCTGTCTCAAAAAAAACAAAAACAATAAAATAAAATAAAATAAAATAAAATAAAATAAAATAATAATAATAATAATAATAATAATAAAACAATCCCCATCGTGATATCGTGATGATGTATCAAAAGGATAAATGCTAAATCCAATCGTGTACAGTATTTGAGCTGGGTCTCTGGGAAGTAATTAAGATCTGACAAGGTCACTGGGGTAGGGCATTTATGAATAAATACTGGTGGCTTCATAAAAAGGATAGATCTGTGAGGTGTTATGGTACTCACCTTTAATCCCAGCACTCAGGAGGCAGAGGCAGGTGGATCTCTTGAGTTCCAGGAGTTACAGGATAGCCAGGGATACACAGAGAAACCTTGCCTTGGAAAAAAAAACCCAAATCCCAAAAAAGAAAAGAAAGTCATCACTGGATGCAGCCCCTTAATCTTCAAGCACATCCGAAAGTCAAGTTAAACCCCCTTTCCTCATGGCTTGAGCTCTACCATCAGCCAACACAAACATGCAATAAGTGAACTAAGACAATTCCAAAAGCACACACAGGAGCGAGGTTGGTAACAAGAGGCAAATCCTATGAACCCCAAGCAATCCAAGGCAGCTTAGCAATCCACTTCCAAAGCTGCACTCAGGATGCTGAGGCAGGTGAATCACTGTGAGTTCCAGCCCAGCCTGGTCTACATTGTGAGTTCCAAGATAGCCAGGGCTACAAGGTGGGACTAAGAAAGAAAAAAGAAAGGAGGGAAGGAGGGAGGGGGAGGGGGAGGGGGAGAGGGAGAGGGAAAGGGAGAGGGAGCGAGAGCACGCTATCAGTCACTGATGATGTCTCTTTAGGTTTTATGAACGGCTCTAACCTTCTTTACTGACTCCTACACCATGCATGTGGTCTGCCCCCTCCTGAACAGTAATTTAGAAGACTTACAACCGTCAAGGAAGAAAGTTCCAGGTAAGACTCTGGTCTCTCCAGGTCAAAAGGCCTTTTGGTGACGGCATGTGTCCAGTGTCTCAGGGCTGAGCTTCCTGGGCACATCTACACTAAACACCTCAGGAAAACTGCAGACATTCCTTAAGATCCAGCCCCAGCTCTTCATTAGTTGCCCATTTGTGAGAATGAAGAACCAGGGTGTCTTAATTAGGTTTCCATTGCTGTGATAAAAACCATGACTAAAGACAACTTGGGAGGAAAGGGTTTACCTGGCCTACAAATTACAGCCCATCAAGGGAAGACAGGACAGGGACTGGTAGCAGAAACATGGAGACAGAAACCAAAGCAAAGACCAGAAAAGGAGTGCTGCTTAATGCTTGCTCCCCATGGCTTGCTTAGTCTGGTTTCTTATAGAACCCAGGACCACCTGCTTAGGAGCACCACTCACTTCGAGCTGGGCCCTTCCACAATGAATCACTAGTCAAGAAAATGCTGCCACAGACTTGCCTACAAGCCATATAATGGAGGCAATTCCTCAGTTGAGATCCCTTCTTCTGACTTATTTATCCTATAAGCATTAGCTAGGTATTGCCTCTAAGCCAAATACTATTGTTTCCAAAGTGACTGGAGGTTTTAAATGTTAACAGTTCTCTAGAATAAGAAATGCAGACTAGCTCTAATCAGGTTTCACACAAATTTGTCTATCTTTATATGTGAAATGCTTAACACAAAGCTTGCTAGAATACAGGTTACCTTAGTTTGGTCTCTATTGCTATGATAAAACACTGACCAAAAGCACCTTGAGGATAGGAAGGGTTTGTTTGGCTTACAGATTACAGTCCATTGACAAGGGAAGCCAGAGCAGGAACTAACGGCAGCACTTGGAGAGTGGCAGAACTGAAGCAGAGACCTTGGAAGATCGCTGCTTATGACTTGCCTTCCTCTGGGTTGCTTCAGGTGCCTTTCTTATACAGCCCAGGCCCACCCACCTAGAAATGGTGCCGCCCACAGTGCCGCCCCCCTCCATCAATTACAATTAAGAAAATCCCTCACAGACATGGTCCCAGACCAAACTAATCTGGACAATTCTTGAGTTGAGGTTCCCTTTTCCAGGTGACCCTAAGTTGTATCAAGTTGGTATCTGAAGTTAACTGTGACACAGGTGCTTAATATCTGCACTTTGAACAAAAGAATGAATATTCCATAAATCAATAAACTACAAAATCAGTAAGCTACTGCCATAGTAAATAAACATAAACGAATGCATTTCAAGGCTATGTCACATGTAAATAGAAAGAAAAAAAAAGTGACCAGGTGTGGTGACTCACACCTGTAATCCTAGCCCTTAGGAATCGTGAGGCAGGAGGATTGCAGAACCTTCCAGGCCTGCTTTGGGTGTCACAGTTGAATTCTAGGTCTGCCTGAGCTACAGACTAAGGCTTTCTAAAACAAGCAAGCAAACAAACAAAAATCCATTCTGAGTCTACAATGTTCTAGCCCTGAAGAACACACAGAAGGAGCTTAAAAACCAGGGCATATTGTTGCCCATTTTGGCCAGAGAAAAACAAAGCTTGGGGCTCATTCACAGCAGCTATGTCTGCCTACGTGGGTATAAAACGTCCGTTAGGGCTCTCCCTGCGTGGGTAGTGAATTTTGCAGGTCTCTGTTACTCAGTGCTAACAGACAATGGACTTGAACAGCCTTCCACCTGAAAGGAGCATCTTAGTTGTTGAAGCCTGTCCTATTTGTCAGGAACATTGGCTGACTGAGGATACACGGGCCACTGAGACAGAGGACAGAACATACTACAAGGAAACGCATGGATCGCAGTTAGATCTTCATGATCTATGAATGATCGATCATAAAGTGTGAAAGTGCTGAGCTCAGCAGACACATAAGCACCCCCAGCTGCACAAAACAAAGCAATAATGAGACAACCCACCTCCAGAGTCATGTTAAGCTTTAAGACAACTAACTCACAAGCAAACAAACTGCCACACAAGCTGACAGACTCAAATGCTAATGTCAAGACTACAATTGTTTCCCATCCTAAAACAAGCTTGCACATTTACCTCATACTACAGAATGAATCTGTGCCTGAAAAACTCATAAAGCCCCACAGCCCATGGAGCTGCACGGAGAGTGAGAGCTCTGGAAGGTGTTCCATGACGAAGGAACAACTGTCCTGAGGCTGTGAGTGCACTTGTGAACCACTCCAGGAACTGCCAGCTCTAATCTACGACTGTCCAGAGCCCACAGATGTTAAGAAATACATTTTTGTGGCTCATAAGCTACCCAGCCTACAGCAGTTATTGTGGTCCAAGAAACTAAGATACCCCAGAAACTATTTATTCAGAGTAGAGCCTGTGAATAAAACTTTACTTCTAAGGCAAAGTTATGTTTTGTTTAAGAATTTTTTTCCTAAAAGATGGATATTTTAAGATTTTCCCCTCCCCAATCTCAACCCTGTCTCTAAAGAGGTAATCAGAACTGTTATTCTTTAAAGACCAAAAGTGATGAGCAGAGCATGGTGAAGCACTCCTTCAATCCCAGAAGAGTGAGGTGGATCTGTGAGTTTGATCTACAGAGTTAGTTCCAGGCTAGCCAGGGCCACAGAGTGAGACCATGACTCAAGAAAGTCTAGGGGGGTGGGGGGGAACAGTGACTCAATACAATATTGGCAGTGTTAGCAGATTACTACCAAACATCAGGAATTTGGTACTCCTCATTTCCCTAGGAGCTCTTGACAAATGATCAATGCTAAAATTATAGTCATAAATACTTAGGTTTGGTTGACAAGCCTGTGTTAGTAATCTCTGTGCTTGGAGTAGGGAAATGGGAGAAATGGGAGAATCCCTGAGCTTAATAGTCAGCAAATCTAGCCAATCTATGAGCTCCAGATTCAATGAGAGACACTGAAAGAGCAGGGAAGGAGGGCTAGAGAAATGACATGGGGGGGGGGGGCAGGGGGGTTGGTTAAGGATGTATACTGCTCTAGTGGAGAGAGAACATATACTGCGCGCTCTCTCTCTCTCTCTCTCTCTCTCTCTCTCTCTCTCTCTCTCTCTCATACATACACACACCACATTACATTACAAAATTTAGTTGTAATGAAAATAAATTTTTGTAACGTAAAATGACAAAAGAATATTTATCTTTAAAAATAAATAAATAGCCAGATATGGTGCCTTTCAGATCTCTGAGTTCAAGGCCAGCCTGGTCTACAGGACAAGTTCCAGGACAGCCAGGGCTACACAGAGAAATGTTGTCTTGATAAAGCTAAAACTAAAACAAACAAACAAACAAACAGTCATGCCCCTGTGGAAGCTACTTCCCTACTCAGGAAGCTGAAGCAAGAGCAATGCTTAAGTCCAGAAGCCTAGGGCAAGCCTGAGCAAGACAACATATAACAATTTAGCAAGTAAACAAACAGGTAAATACTTAAACAGCCAACTTCACATGACAGTGCCAATCAATACCATGAAATGGAATCAATCATACAATGAATCAATGCTGCAGAAAATACACCAGACAGTATGGCACAAGCCTTTAATCACAGCACTCAGGAGGCAGAGGCGAGCTCTGTAAGTTCAAGAGCAGCTAGGGCTACATAATGAAATCTCATCCCAAAAAAAGAAAAAGAAAATGTTTACCTGATGGGTCCAGAGGGAGGAACCTCACTTTGGGCATCCTTCTCTTGCTGGGCTTCACAGATGCAGCCAAACACAGGCACGGGCTTCTGGGGACTAACATAACGCATTAAAGCAATGCATCTTGTAAGTTTCAAAAGGAAAAGTACCTCTGGAGATCACCCTACTTAGACACAGAGTTCCTTGGCATCCCAAACGCCAATCTACATTACCCCCAAAAGCCAACTCTTTGATATGTTTCAAATTAGCACAATAAAAATCTCTCAGTGTAGGAACCAAAGAGACATGTCTGCAGTTACGAGCACTAGGCTGCTCTTCCAGAGGACCTAGGTTCCATTCCCAGCACCCACATGACAACTCAGAACCACCTGTGACTCCAGTTGCAGGTATCTGACACTCTCTTCTGGCCTCCATGGGCACCAGGCACATGTGTAGTACATGCACATGCACATGTGTAGTACATGCACACAGATGCAGGCAAAACACACAGAAAAAAACCTTCAGTGAGGTCACTGGAGAGACTCTATTAAATACTAAAAGGATATAAAGAGAAAAATCCAGAAAGAAATAGGATGAACAATCTAGTCCCTTTAGAAGATAACTTGGAAAAGGAACAAGAGAGAAATTTTGATCTTAAAAGCAAACAGAACTAAGTATATTAACTGGATGCGATTTGTAGATCTGGGACCTTGATAACACCATATACTTAACAGCACTGAGAAATCACTACTGTCAAAAGTATGGTAACAATCGGTTAATTTAAAATAAGAGTTTTTATCTTTTAGAGCTAGCACTGAAATAGTTACATAAAATGATATGAAACAGAATCATCTTCAAAATAACCCACTGGTGGAAGGGGGTACTCCAAGATTTTATAATTAAAGAAGACTGGCCACTTACAATATGGTTGTCCATATTACACTATCTCTATTGTGGTCTACACTTTAGCCTTCCCACAGTAAAATGACTGAAAACATAAGGTGGCATCAAGTACTCTGAACAGAGTCCAGGTGTCTCTCATGAACACTCAAATGCCTCACCTAGATGCAGAGGATGCAACAAGCATTTACAATACAAATCTTATTTGAAATGTCTTATTTTTCTAACAATTTGTTTTTAATTTTATCCTTTTACGTATACAAGGTATTTTGCCTGCATGTGTGTCTCTGTACCACACAAATGCCTGAAACTCAAAGAGGCCAGAAGAAGGCATCAGACCTCTGGGACTGGAGTTACAGACAGCTGTGAACTGCCATGTGGGTGCTGGGAATTGAACCCACATCCTCTGAAGAACATCCAGTGCTCTTAACCACTGAGCCAAGTCTCCATCCTCTTTCAATAACTTCTTAATATGAACCTAATGGTCAAAAAATTAACAGATTTCTTAAGCATAGGTTAAATTAAAAAAAGAATTGCTTCATGGCAATACCAATGACTTTCATCTTTCCCATAACCCACCATCCTTTGCTTTTCCTCACTTTTCCTTCCTATGTTCTCCCCAAAGTTCAGAAACCAACAAAGAGGGTCATTTATACTCAGTAAACACTTTGTTTTTTAAAAAACTTAAAATTCTCTTCAATTTTTTTAAGATTTGGCAATACTAAGCTTGACTCCTTTTTTTGGAAGTGTCACTTATTCGTCATAGGACTGAATGACAGTCCTCAGTTAGGCAAGCACAACAACTGGGCTCTAGCCCAGCGAGCCCACGAAAAACTGACAGCCACTGAAGAGACAAAGAACTCTTAATGGAGCACAGGTGTAGCTGTCGTCCTCAGTCATCCGCACTCTCACAGCCATGGCTTTACTCACAGTGCCTGCCTGTGCTGGCCTTACAGCCTTCACCTATGTGTCACCAACTGCTGGCCTGGGTTTTCCCCGCTGGGATGCCTCACACCAGAAACAAACAACCCTGTTCCCACAGCCACCAGAGCCTACATATCCCAGCATACTTCACTCAATGCTTTGCAGCATTTGTGACAAAGCAAAAAAAAGCTCAGCATAGCTCAGTTGGCAAATATTTGGCAAGAAAAGGCAGAATGTCCTGAGGCTGCAGCCGAGTACTGAACACAGGACAATGTGTCTAGAGCCATCTCTTTGGCCCTTTATTTCCTTTGGTCATCACCAGACAAAGAAAAGGGCACATACATGAATGGTGAGAAAAACACTAGGTATTCTAACAGTAAGAACAACAAAAGTTTGTTAGACATTAAATTACCAAGGAAGCCTATAATGCAACACACTGCTGCATCGTTATGCTGGGCTCTGAGTGTTTTCATGTGGTCCTCTCTTTAAGCAGCCCTTTGTATCAAACTCCTCTAAGTAACAACAAGCCCAGGTTACCTGGCAACAGGCTCAGGAATGGCAGTAGATCCATTTTCTCTCTCAGCAGTTGTAGGCTCTGGACAAAAACAAAAGCAGTGAGAGAAAGGAAAGAGAAGCAGCCGTCAGTCACCGCAGTCTAACGCCTTGCCTGCCTGCCTGCCACACCAGCGACAAAAGAAACACAAACCAGGAGAACTAAACGGTAACAGAAAAGACATGCATTAGCAGCACGAGCTCTTCTCGTAGCTACCATTTTATTTTGTCTCAGATTTTCTACAGAAAATGTATGTACTTCACCAGAACTGCAATCTATAGTATCTGTAAGTGAAAACTGAACCATCTGAATCATGAGTCATCTTCCCAAATAAGAAATTTAAAATTTGCACGAGAAAATACAAAAGAAAACCTAAAAAAAAAAAAAAAAAAAAGGTGAGGTTGGGGGAGGAGAGAGAGATAGCTCAGCAGTTGATAGCACTGTCTGCTCTTCTAGAAGTCCCGGGTTCAATTCCCAGCACCCACATCATCTGTAACTGTAGCCCCATGGGATCTGACGCTCTCTTCTAATGTACAGATGAACATGCAGACAAAATACTCATATACACAAAGTACATAAATCAACCTTTTTAAAAAGATTTATAAACTAAAAAAAAATTTTTGAGACAGGGTCTATTAGGCCAGGCTGGTCTCAAAGTCAGGGAAACCCATCTGCCTCCACTTCCCAAGTGCTGGGATTAAAGGTGTGCACCATGATGCTGAGCTAATACTTTATTTAAAAATGAAACAAAGAAAGAAAAAAACCTGAACAAACTATGTGACAAGCCAGGTGAAGCAGAACACACCCCTGGAATGTCAACATTTTGGGAAGCTTAAGTTCAAGGCCAACCTGGGCTACACAATAATTCTAAGACAGCCTGAGCTATATAATGAAACTCTATCTCAAAATAAATAAATGTATAGGAAAATATGTTAAGTTAATGCATAAACTAAGTGGTTCATTTTAGAAACACTCGCGTGTAGAAGCCACCCAAGGCCTTGCCAAAGGGCTTTACCCACACTTGTTGCTCTTGGGGACAACCTGGGTTCAGTCAGTTCCCAGAACTCACATGGTGGCTCATAACCATCTGTAACTCTAGCCCCAAAGGATTCTTCTGAACTTCACAGGCTCTAGGCACACACACTACACACACATACATACATGTGAAACTCATACACAGAAATTCACTTTAAAAAATGTTTTAAGGACAGATATTTGAAAGGACACTTCCCACAGAAGAGCCAGCAACCATAATGTAAGTGCAAGGCTAAGAGGAACAAAGTATTTTCATAACCGTGTCACTAATCATCAAGGGATTAAATTGTGTTCATTTGCAATTTATTCCAGTCTCAGAAAAACACAGCTCTTAAGTGTTTTCAGACATTCGCAGAACACTCATGACTCAACATAAGCTCAACTGCCCATCGAGGAAGCAGCAGAGTTCAGTAGTTAGAGCCCTTCCTGTTCAGAAAATGGATGGCTGGACCTGGGCTTAGTCAGCCTAGGGGTAAAATACTGAGGTCAATGATAGTAGGGGTAAACTGCCCAGAGGGTGAAAGGAAGTCCATCAATCTGTGAGCCCCAGATACTACCTTCCTAGTAGGAAAAACAAACAAACCAACAAACAAAAAGAGGTGGAGTACTACGTATCAGTGTGACTGATTGTCCTTAGTTTAGCTCCTTCTTGGTCTCTCAGGAACAATTCCCATCTAAAGGTCAAATTGAGTTCAGTGCTAACATGTTCCCACCTGTTCTCTCACCTCTCTCTCCCTCTTACAACCTTTTCTCAGCTCAGCATGGCCCTGAATCTGAGGTCCTCCTGTTCAAGACTCCCAAACACCACTATCAGCATATTGAAGGCACCCTAGCCAGTCCAAGCATGGCAAACACGGCTCTGACAGGCCTTGCCCTTCTCCCCTATCCTCCCTTCCATGCTAAAAACCCATTAGATTCCATTCCTAAAGCTAGCCACCATGGTCTACTCCCTTATTTGGCTACTTCCTCCTCTTGAGGCTGACTACCATGGTCCAGCTATTAAAGTATTGAAGTCCAGAAACCAAAAGCCCCCTTTGACTAACCTAATTAATATGCCCAGTTAAAATTAAACACCTTATCCTCACATGGGGCTTCCCCTTTTACTTTTATAGACCACCATTACCCTATGGGTCAGTCTGTCTCCTCTCTATCCAGAGGCAGTCCTTTTGTCCCCATGGAGACAAACATTCCTTCCTCTTCTCTTCCCCTGCATCCTTTGTCTCTTATTGCTTGTCCATTGTCTCTCTGGGGGAAGTAAGTCTCCTTTGTGCTGAGAACTTGAGGTAGGCCACCACCAGCCCCTTTCTCAGACTCTCTCTGGGTAAGCTCTTATTTCATCCCCAAAACAACAGTAAGGGTGAAATCATGTAATACTTTAATTCTCATTAACATTCTAGGTTCAAATCAATAAGCCCTATGTTCCATCTGGTCTGGGGAATGATCTGTAACAGTCATGTCTTCAGTTTCAAATGAGTGAGTTTACTAAGTATACAGCAAGAAAAAGAAAAAACCCTGAATAGCAGCAGATAGAAAAACATCATCCGATCAGGTGCTGAAAACATCCAGCAGAAATAAATGGGGACAGTCCCACAGACACAGCTAACTAGGGTCTCCACTGAGACCCCTGAGAGAGCACAGCCTCTCTCCTTGACAAGCTTGCTTCTTCTCATTCCCACTGCAGGCAATCACATACTATGGGATGAGCAATGGTGACCTTGCCTTCTAGCTATTTCTAAGGCTGCAATGTCTATAACACCCTTAGCTGCCTGATATTCTCTCCCTTTTATATACTTAGGATGCTATCCTGTCCCAGAACAGGGTATTCAGGGTTTTGCTTGTTTTTTTGAGACAGGGTCTTTCTATGTAACCCTGGCTGTCCTGAAACTTACTCTGTAGACCAGGCTTGCCTCAAACTCAAAGATCCGTCTGCCTCCCAAGTAGGACAGGTAGTTTTAGAAGACAATGAGATAAACAAGCTTGTTCTTGCTCTAGTAACTCCACTTCCAGAACCAGCTTCTCAGTGACAGTTTACTAACATGAGGCTTTTAGCTTGAACCAGAGAGAAGACTACAGACAACTGGCAGCCTTGAGGAAACAGCACAAGGATGAGATAAATGGTGTAGTCTTCTCTCTGGTCCACGCTAAGACCTATGTTTGCACGGCTCCTATTCCTCAAACAAACCCTGTCTGACCTATCCTACTGGACCTCAGCTCCTACAATCTGACACTGTCATTTTCTTGTAACTTTCCCCCTCACAGGCTTACTCCTGCTTTCTGAGTTCTCC
The DNA here is from genome assembly GCF_004785775.1 of Grammomys surdaster. Taxonomy (NCBI): domain Eukaryota; kingdom Metazoa; phylum Chordata; class Mammalia; order Rodentia; family Muridae; genus Grammomys; species Grammomys surdaster. The sequence continues at coordinate 23,596,694 of NW_021604618.1, forward strand.
CTCTCTGGTTTTTTACAAGCTCTTTTATAAGAATTATTTGGGGGCTTGGGGTGGAGGTATCTGGAGAGTTTCAGCAGTTAAGAGCACCTATTCCTTCCTAGGACCCAGATTTGATTCCAGCACCCACACGACAACTCACAGTCATCTGTAACACCAGTCCCAGGGCATCTGACATCCTCTTTTTATTGTAACCAAACATCTTGTATTCATTTGAAAAAGTGTCCACATAAGTTTACAGTGTAAATCCACAATCCTACGTTTTCTACTCTAGATTCTTTATTTAAATTATGTGTATGGGGCTTGGGGGGGTGGGATGTGTGCTCATGCGTGCAAGTGCCACAGAGGTGTCCTATCCACAGGCATTTGTGAGTCCCCTGATGTGGACAACCTGGAGTAACTAGTTACCAAATAAAAACATGAAACTTACTTTCCAGGCTGAACTGCAGAGACTCTTCACTGGCCTCTGCCTCTGCCTCGGGACTAAGCAGTCTCACTTTCAGAGACAGCTTTCCTTCCATCTCCGGGGCAGACTCAGAATCCCGCTTTCCATTTCCAAGCAGAGGATCATTCATCTCCACCATGCTTTCAGACATGACGTCACTGGTTGCTATGGTGCTTTCTGGATAGTTGCTAATCCCTGAAAGGAAGGAGGCAGGGAGGAAGAAAGAAAGAACACTAAAATACAAACATGGAAAACAGCAATTTGAAATGATCAATTTGCCTGTTTGACTCCACCACTCTGCAAGATTAAAGAGGGTCCCTAGGATAGATCCTGTGTTTAAGTATCAACAACTACCAACTAGTATTGACACCTGGTCTTAAGAGGATTCAGTTCCACTTCTGCATCTGGACAAAGGATGCTGCATGAGCCCTCAGCCAACCCACATCTGCCAGCATCAGGCATAGGAAACAGGAGACTCCAGGCGGCATGACTGTTACCTCCCAGCACTGACTAGAGAAAACAAATAGGTTAATATAGACATCCACCCGCTGCTCCAAGGACAGAGGAGGACCTAAGTTTTCTTGCCCTGTGCAGCAGCAGCTTGATCAGGCAAGCACACTGAGGACAACACTTCTCCACACTCCTTGTCTCTTTCTTGCCAAACAGTTCCATATCCCAGCTTAGTTCCAGTTCGGCAGTGATAAGACAGACTTGACGCTCTTCCCTCCTTCCCTCCACCTTCTCTCTCCATCATCTCACCTCCTCTCATCTCTTGGCAGTGAGGTCAGTCAGACCCTGCCCCTCCAAACCAAACATCAGCCCTCTCAGTCAGGCCAACTCCTCAGATAGAAAAGTACCACTTGCATAAAGAATGGCATCTTAGAAAGTCTTTAAGTAGCTTTTATTTTAATGCCTTAAATATCTTTGTTTTTAATCACTCACCAATAGGAGTACTATGTCTCTTGGGCTCCAATTTTAGGTGCCCAATAAGAGGTGGGGTTGCGCCAGTCAATGGTGGGATAATATCACCTTCTTTAGGCAAAGTGAAATGAAATGGGGTTTCTGAAATAAACAAACAAAAATGAAAACACAATTGAAAAAACACAAATCACACATTACACAAAAATGAGAAACTACAAAAAAAAAAAAAAAACCTCAGGTGCTCTTTTCCCAATTTCTTAGTCCTATCGGCAACACAGCCATCCAAACCAGATCCCTCCTGCTAGAAAGACAGCCGCTCCCCAGCCATTAATAGCAGCACTGATAAAAAGAACACCACCAGAGGCACAAAAGAAGAGGACTGCTTCCCAAATACTGTATCTAGACACACTTAGTAACATGGATCTGGACACTGTTGAGTCTAGAAAGGCATCATTTGGTAAGTGCTACCTAGCATTGCATTCTCCAAGATTTCCAAAGCAAAGTCTGACATATGGTCCTCTCTGAAAGGTGACAAAATCACATAGGCCAAAAAGGACTTCAAATTGGTCTTTGATGCTAACAGCCAAATCTGAGGCTTTCCTTCAGCTGTACTGAATAGCACGCATTATAGATGGTAAGCAGAGTGGCAACACTCAAAGCTCAGTCTCTGTCCCCTGGCAAATCCCTAAGGAGCATCCTCAGTGTGCATATCTAGCTGGGTGCTATTAAATGATTACAAACGCTAAAAATTTTTGAAGACATAAAAGTATGTTTCAGCCAGGTGTGGCAGCTCACACATTCACTCCCAGCACATAAAGGGCAGAAGCAGGCAGACAAATGAACATGCATGTGTAACATGTAAACATCTTATTAATGGAAATTGTTGCTTCTTGGTACAAGATTCCTTTGCAAAATACTAGGTAAAATGTATTACAAATAGTTTAAGACTATCTGATTTCATCAATATAACTTAACAGAGAGTTGAAGCATCTTCCAGGCCCCCAGGGACAGCACTGCGGCAGCCTCTATCCAGTCTTCAATGTCCCTGACCTTGGACTATACAGCCTACCAACCATCTCCTCAGCTTCTCTCACCAGCCCCCAATTCTTAGGACAGCGTAACCAGAGAGAAGCTGCTAGACCCCACGGATTTGAAAATGCTGGCTTCTAGTCAGAATCCTGTGAGTTCTTCAATACAAGAAAACTCCAAGCTCTTTGGGCTAGAGGCATGACTCAGCAGTTAAGAGGACCTTGCAGAGGACTCAGATTTTGTTCCAAGAACCAACATGGTGGCTCATAACTATCCATAACCCCAGCTCTAAGGGATCTGATAACTTCTTTGACTTCAGTGAGTACCAGGCATGCACATGGTACACATATGTACATGTAGGCAAAACACTCATACACATAAAATAAATCAAAAAAAAATTAAATCCTAACTCTTCAGTAAGCATGCAGTTAACTGTTTCCAGTGTCTTTCTTAATTATTCATGTTCAATGTCCTCCAAATGCTTTTCCATTTCTCTGTGCTTACTAGCCATCTGAATCACCACTAATACAGTTAGATTATCACCAAATTCTGTAAAACACATTTAAGTTAACCAGAATTTTCCACATTTTAGTTCTCTCATATCTAGGCCATTATTTAAATTTTCAAATCTTTTCTTCTTTACCAGATTATCATAGGCTACCCTATTGCATATCAGGCTATCAATAAAGATACAATAAAGAGGCAAAAGACAACAACACCAGTTATCAAAACACCTGTGTAAAAAATTTGGTCTTATTACTAAGAAACTCACAGGACTCATTACTTAAAACTCTTTATGGTTAGGAGGGGGTTGAGGCAGGGTCTCACAGGCAGCCCACCCTGGCCTGGAAGTCAGTATGTAAATCAGGATAACCTTCAACATGCATTGATCCTCCTGTCTCTGCCTTCCAAGTGTTAGCTATAGCTAGGAGCCGCCACACTCACCCTAAAAAATATTCAATTAGTATTAAAGTTTTAATTTTTTTTCTTGAGAATTTCATAAATGACAGAAACAGAGATAGCTTATCAAAGAAGACAAAAGCACTACCAAAAATAGAAGAAAGCTAGTGAGGTAGAACAAGTCTGAAATTCAAAAGCCCTGTCTTAAAAAAATCAATACAAGGAAGACCTCTCCTAAAGTGCTATGCTGTAAAGCAGCAATGGTCTTCATGTGTACTTAAAAGAACTGTTCACATCTTACAACTGATGAAAAGCCATCTAACAAAAAGATAAGGCAGAGTAAAGTGGGCCATGCTGTTATCCCAGCACTCAGGAAGCTTAGGCATGAAGACTGTCCTAAGTTCAAGGCTAGCCTGGGCTACAGAGTTAAATAATGGGCCAACCAGACCTAACTAAATAATAAAACTCTGACTCTAAAAGAAAAAAAAAAAAACAAAAATAAGAAGAATGAAGTTAAGCCTTTTCACATCATCAGCTGCAGGAACCTGTTGCTAACTAAGCTTTCGAGTACCGCCTTGTTAGACATCCTCCACAGGCAGGTGTGTGAAGAAGCTGCCAAACTGTTAACAGTGATCAGAGACCATCAGTGGAGGTATTTAGACTAGCTCCTTTCCCTCTCTTGAACAACTCGAGTGTTTTTCATACTTCAACTGTTAGAGCTGGGCTGTAGGCCAGAGGTCAAGTGCTTGCCTGGCACATGACCTGTTCAATGCACACAGAGATCAACATTGGGAAGTAGGGACAAGGGGACCAAAAGTCCAGTGTCCACCTCAGCTACATAAAGTTCAAGGCCAGGTAGGGCTAGAAGAGACTCTGTTTTTGTTTTTTAAAAACAAAAAGTCTACACACCAGGTAGACAGATCTATAACTGAAGCCAAGAGCAGAACTGCTTTGGGGGCTATAAAGATAACCTGTCATTCATACACACACATGCAAGAGCACACACACACACAGAGCCAAAAAGCGAGAGCAAAAAAGAGAGAAAGCGAGAGAGCGAGAGAGCAAGAGAGCGAGAGAGAGAGAGAGAGAGAGAGAGAGGCAGAGACAGAGACAGAGAGAGAGAGGCAGAGAGAGAGAGAGACAGAGAGAAAGACAGACAGACATATACATAGAGGAGAGGAAACAGAAAAAAAAAAAAGAAAAAGAAAATATATTTAAATGAAAAATATAAGTGTCCTAATTTTGGTAAGAAACCTAATGAACTGAGTTTATGGCCTGCCTAGTCTACATAGTGAATTCCAGGAGAGCCAGAACTACATAGAGAGACCCAGTCTCAAAAAGAAAACAAAAAGCTGAGACTCCATTATTTGTTTTCACTGCATGTTTTGCAGTGCTAGATATCAAACATTCGTGTCTTAAATATACTTGTCAAGTACTCCAACTCTAAGCCCCACCCCACATGCAGCCCCAAATCACCCCCTTGATACCCCTTATTCTGTTTGCGTGTTTATTTTTGAGACAAGGTCTCACATAGTCCAGGATGGCTCACTCGCTTGCTTGCTTTATTAAAATCTTATAATACATTTCATTTATTTATTGTGTGCATAACTGGGGGAAAGGGGTTGCCTTGAGTGTGTCATGGCACACATGTGGAAGGCAGAGAATAATTTCTGGGAACTCGGTTCTTTCCTATTACCAGTGGGTCCTTGGAATGGAATTCAGATTGTCAGACTTGGATGTAGGCACCTTTACCCATCTCACCTGCCCGTTATTTAATTTTTGAGACAGAGTCTCATGTAGCCCAGGCTGAACTCAAACTACCTCTGTAGCCAAGAACGACCTTGGCTTTCTGATCTTCCTGTGCCTACCTCCTAGATGCTGGGATTCCAGGTGTAGCCACCACACCAAATTTATTCAGTGCTGGAAACAGAACCCAGGGCTTCATCTTGCTGGGTAGGCTCTACCAAATGAACTACATTCCTAGCCCTCATTCTTTTTAAACTGAACAATCATCACCTCTCCACACTTCTCTAAGTTTAATCCCCCTAAGTTTTAGGAACTAAACGACTGTACTTTGTGCTAGTTTGTTTTTGCAGTGAAGGGATCTGTGGTGGTTTGAATTGGTTTGGTCCCCCCAGACTCAGGTATTTGAATTCTTGGGCCAGAGAGAGTGGAACTACTAGGAGGTATGGCCTTGTTGGTGGGGGTATGTCACTGTGGGGGTGGGCTTTGAAGTCTCCCAGGCTTAAGCTCTGCTCAGTGTAGAATGCCAGTCTCTTCCTGGCTGCCTGCAGAACAGTCTCTTCTGACTGCCTGGGGATCAAAATGTAGAACTCTCAACTCCTCCAGCATCATTTCTACTTGCATGCTGCTATGCTTCCTGCCATGACGATAACAGACTGAACCTCTTAGACTATAAGCCGGACCCAATTAAATGTTTTTCATTATAAAAGTTGCCTTGGTCATGGTGTCAGTTCACAGCAATGGAAACCCTAAGACAGCTTCAGACCTAGGCCTTAGGAAATCAAAGCAAGCTCCCTACAAATGAGCTACACCCCCCAACCCATAAACTATATTTTAAATACGTAATAGTTTTTCTTTTATAACATTCTTCTTTTAGACTAATTCTCTGACTCAAAAACTATTATTCTTCATGTCCTAATTTCTAAATAAAACTTTTCTTTTTTTTAACAAGTATTTATTTTTAACTCTTGTACCCAGGCGTAGGTGTAGACTCCAGGCGCCCTGAGGCTGGCAGGCCTATTGTTTCTTTTGAGCTGGACACTGGGCAGTCTTAGTCTCAGAGGCTTTTTCATAGAGAGTCTACAGCATAAACTAATCAGGCCTATCCTTAACTAAAACACCCAAATCTTTTATTTTATTTATTTTTATTTCTCTGTGTACTGTGCCTCATGTCTGTGCACCATGTGCAGGGTCTGTTGCCTGTGGGGGTCAGAAGAGGGTATCAGATCCCCTGAAGGTGGAGTTATAAGGGATTTTGAGTGATTCAAAGTAGGTGCTGGCAACCAAACTCTGACCCTCTGGAAGAACAGTAAGGACTCTCAACCACTGAACCATCTCTCGAGACCCCATTTTTAATTCCTCTTTTTTGCTTTGTTTTTGTTATTATTGTTGCTTTTCAAGACAGAGTTTCTCTCTCTGTGCAGCCTTGGCTGTCTTGGAATTCCCTATAAACCAGGCTGACTTGAAATCACATAAAATAACTTTTTTCAAATACTGAAATGAAGATTCCACCATCAAACTACATCCCCAAAACCTAAAAAAGAATCACTTTTAAAGAAGAAAAGGAAGGAACCCGTTTTTAGGATGCCTCCCTGCTGCATGGAGCAACTACTGTACTTCTCAACAAAATGGAAAGAGAGGGGAAAAAGAAGAGCAAAGAAGATGAGAGAAAGGAAGAAGGAAGGAGAAACCAAAGGAAAGAAGTGGAAAGAAAAGAGGGAGAGGAAGAGGTGAGGAGGGAGAGGAAGAGGATGGGCAGGAGGGACATGAAAGGGAGCAGAGGAGTTGGGGAGAGGAAGGACAGGGCAGAGAGGTAAACAGAGAGGGGAGGGGGAAGGAAATAAAGTCATTTTCCAGCATTTTTAATAATCCAGATGAATATTAGCAAAATATATTTTAATAAGACAGAGTCTATGAGAAAAAAATAGTTCATTCTGGCAACTAACAGAATAATCTGTTAATTCATAAAAAATACTATTATTATAACTAATATCTCAATATTTTAGAGTATTCTTTTGCTTACACACAACTATAAAAAATAGCTAAAAGGTATTCCTGCCAGGCATAGTGACATATACCTATAATCTCAGGACCTGAGATACAGAGATAAGAAAACATGGTTCTTCAAACTTGTCAAAAGCCCAGGAGATCAAAGGCCACAGCTGGGAACCTCTTGCTGTTATGTTGGATTGTCAAACTGTCAACATGTCTTCTAAATAGTTATGTTTATACATATAGACTTATGTTGCTCTCAATTTTGGTCAAAAAGCGTCTTTTTGCAGTGGACAGCAGTTACTACAGAGACTCCTATCTACCAAGTTACAAGGAGAAGTGGCCATGAGGGCTCAGCTGAGGATGAATCATCTATCTCCATGACGGCTTAGAGGACACTGCAAAAGAACAGGCAGGAAGAGTGAGAGTTGGTGGGTGAGGGCGGAGCTGTGAAACGCTGACTTGCATCGTTGCTGCACACAGCAACACACAGCACCTAGGACTGCCTGCACGGGACCCGCACAGATCAAGCCAGTCAAAACTCTAGCACAAACGGGGAAGAGGCTATTAGTAGTTGATGATGCTTAGGGAGAGATCTCCTTTGCAGCTATAGCTACTAGGAGGTTACCATACCCCAGGGGACGGCCCAACAGCCGTGCACAATGAACAGCCCAGGTAAGACTCAAGGGGCTGAGTTTTAATAACGAGCCAGTGAAGGAGAACATGGAATTGGGAGGGTGATGGGATCAGAAGCACCAGGAGGCAACTGGAAGGAGGTAATGGTAAATGAATATAATCAAAATATACTGTTCAAATGTATAGAATTTTCAGAAAATAAATTTAAAACATTGTTTTAAAATAAAGTTATTAAATATCAGGAAAAAAAGAGAATGTGAGGCCAGTCTGGATCATAAAAATGAAACCTTGAACCAAAAAAGACGGGGGCTGGGGGGGAGGTAGATGGATGGATCGATGGATGGATGGATGGATGGATGGAGACAGACAGATGAGGGGGAACCACTCACTGGTGACACCTGCCTAGTTGTCATGAGTGGGGTGGGGGCCTCAGGGGAAGGATGTAAGTAAGCAGAAGAAAATAACTTGTACAATTCCTAATTTCATGTATCGACTACTCTTTTTTTTTTTTTTTAAGATTTATTTATTTATTTTATTTATGAGTACACTGTAGCTGTCTTCGGACACACCAGAAGAGGGCATCCAATCTCATTACAGATGGTTGTGAGCCACCATGTGGTTGCTGGGATTTGAACTCAGGACCTCTGGAAGAGCAGTCAGTGCTCTTAACCACTGAGCCATCTCTCCAGCCCTATCGACTACTCTTGAGCTACGGGTGCTGATAACCTCAAATGAGCTCTGGTCATACAAATAATTACAACTATGGAAGAAAACTAGAACCCCTAATCTCAAAATTTCCCAAATACTGTTCCTTCAAGCTCACACTGAGTCCTGACACAGTATGTGGGCTCTCCTCCTCCCTTTCCAGATAGGAACCTAGCTGGATAGCTCCAAATGAAATCTGTTACCACTCACCACTAGAACTTTCACAGAAACTTTGTGAGGCACGGGCAGGGGCCTTCTCAAGCTGCTGGCACGCGCCCTCTGATCCCAGCTGCTTGTCATCAGCCACTTTTTCATCCACAGTCACTGGGCTCTCTTTCTCTTGAACTTGGGTCTGCTGCATCTCCTGGTCGGGCCTGACAGGTTCATCTCTCACTGAAGGCAGAGGAAGTTGTGAAGAGTCTTCTGCTACAGAGTCCTTTCCTGTGGGCTCTGCTTTTGTATCTCCATCACACTCCACACTCTTTTCCTCTGGAGTATTTAATCTATTCTCAGCACATGGTTCTTCCTCTGGAGTAGCACCCTCCCAGGACTGGGAGTCTGAGCACTTCTCCACTCCCTCCAAAGGTTCACAGGAAATGTCAACTCTAGGAGAGGGTTCCTTCACATCAACGATAACAACACTGGAGTCCTCAGAAGTAGCTTCTTCCCAAGTTTCTGGATCCTTATGTTCTAATTCCTGGTCAAGTCCTGGCAGCTTCTGGGGAGAGTCAATACTAATCACACTGGTTTCAACTTCCATAGCTTCTGGGCATACCTCTTTGGGGGCTTCCTTCTGAAGACACAACGCCTCAGACTGAGTTTCAGTCAGAGAAAGGTGCAGTGGGATACTTTCCATCGGTTCTTCTTTGGGCTCCTCTCTGTGACTTCCACTGGGAGTCTCAGGGACTTCTTCTACTTCAGATCCCGAAAACCCTTCCTCTGGATGGTGTTCTTTCATTTCCATAGCCTCCTCCTGATCTAAGACACTGGAGAGTGCCTCAGAGCGGGTAGCTGGAGAAGGAACTGCCTGACTCCCAGAATCGCAAGTAAGGTCGATGCAAACATCTTCAGCAACCACGTCTTCTCTGCCTTTACAGCCAGCAGCTAAAACACCAACATCACCTCTGTCCTCTGTTTCATCCTCTTTTGTTTTATCTACATTCTGACTCATTTCTACCTGGTTGTCCTGTTCTGGATTCACCAAGACATTTTCACTTTCAGCAGGAAGTTTAGAATTGGTAACTGGAGATGAGGGTTCAGTATCATCAATCTGTGTATTCTCTCCTTCTTCCTCAGTCCTGGGAGAACCCAAGCTCTCCATCTTTGAGGACTGACTATACTCACTTGTAGAAAGCATCAGTTTGCAAGACTCCCCTGTCATGGAGAGCCCAAGGTCATCAGTGAAATTCTTTGGTTCGCTCTCTGAAGTCTTCGAACACTCAACAGTGAGAGATGAGCTATGCAAACCTCCACCTTTCTTCCCATCATTTGACGGTTCTTCCAAACTTGGTGATGGAATGAAAATGTCCTAAGGAAGAATAAAAAGAGTCAAGCTATCAGCTGTCCATATCATGTCTCTTATATCTAACCCTTGGATTCATCTACATTTCTAAATCAATTCATCAAAAATTAAAGAACTCTAGCTAGGACTGTAATTCTAGAACTCCAAACCTTACAAACATGCCTTCAACTACACAAGTCACTCTGTTCAGTGTTTTTCCTATAAAATCCCTAGCAAAGAATAAGCATAATCCAAAACAAAAACCTAAAGTACTAACTTATTAAGAACAGGAAGATCCAAATTTAACTTCACCATCAAACTATTAAAATTATGTCTATACTATATAATAGACCCCTGACATACACTTAAAGAACCATCTCCAATCTCACAAGGTATGACTCCATACTCATTCTGCTTCTCTGAACCACTCTAAACACTCATGAAGCAGATGTTAAAATGCAGAGATGGGGCTGAAGAGATGGCTGGAGAGTGGTTAAGAACACTGGCTGCTCTTCCTGAAGACCTAGGTTCATTTGCCAGCACCCACATGACAGCTCACAATTGTCTCTAACTCCAATTTCAAGGGATCCAACAACCTCACATGACATACCTGCAGCCAAAATGCCAGACATACATGTGTATAATGCCAATGCACATAAAGTAAAAATAAATTTTTAAAAATGTGAAGTTAGAAGATCATTTGTCGGGGGCTGGAGAGATGGCTTAGTGGTTAAGAGCATTGACTGCTCTTCCAGAGGTCCTGAGTTCAAATCCCAGCAACCACATGGTGGCTCACAACCATCCGTAATGAGATTGGATGCCCTCTTCTCTGGCTGTCTTCTGGTGTGTCCGAAGACAGCCAGAAGACAGCCAGCGACAGTGTACTCATAAATAAAATAAAGTGTACTCATAAATAAAATAAATAAATAAATCTTTAAAAAAAAAAAAAAAGAAGATCATTTGTCAGCAGAGAAATGTAATTAAAACCACAATAAGCCAGGCAGTGGTAACGCACACCTTTAGTCCCACTGCCCAGGAGGCAAAGGCAGGCAGGATCTTGGAGAGTTTGAAGACAGCCTGATCTATATAGTGTGTTCCAGGACAGCCAGGGATATTCTCATTCTCTCATTCTCTCATTCTCACATTCTCTCATTCTCTCATTCTCTCATTCTCTCTCTCTCTCTCTCTCTCTCTCTCTCTCACACACACACACACACACACACACACACAATCTGTCTAAAAGTAAGAAAGAAGGAACCATAAAATGGCTAAGGTTCTAAACACTCACAAAACTAAGCACCAACACAGAACAACTGTAATCCTCACACACTGCTGGGAAAAAGCAAAACATACAGCCACAGTAGGCAGCCCCTCCTGTGATTAAACACATGACCCCAAAATTCTCAGTATAGGCTGCTGAGGCTTGCTCAGTTGGTAGAGTGCTTCCCTAGCAAACACAAAGCTGCCCCAGCACTCCTGAGGCAGAGGCAGGAGAATCTCTGTGAGTTTTGAAGTCTATATAGAAAATTCCAGGCCATCCAAGAATACACAGAGAAACCCTGTCTCAAAAAAATAAAGCAGCAACAACAAAAAAAATGAAAACTTATACAAAGCCCTGGGCACCTTGAAACATTCCAGTAATCCCAGAGCTTGGAAGGCGAAGGCAGGCAGCCTGGTGTAAATTCCAGGCCAGCCTGAACTACATAGTGAGCTCAAGTCATTGAGGGCTACAGTGTATTAATACACACACCCATGCACACTATGCTGAGGCATACACATTTAATCTCAGCACTTGGAAGGAAAAGACAAACAGATCTCTATGAGTTCAAGGCCAGCCTAGCCTACATAATGAGATCCAGGATAGCCAAGGATACACAGTAAGAACCTGTCTCAAAAATAATAATAATAATAATAATAATAATAATAATAATAATAATAATAAACATATGCGTCAATTCTCTCTGGATTGTTTTCCTGGTGATCAAACTCAGGTTATCAGGCTTTGGAGGCAAATACCACTGTCACCCAAGTCATCCTGCTGCCACAATTGCTGTTTCTTTCTTTTTACTTTTTATTTTTTTGGGGGGTGGGAGTAGGGTGAGTGTTAAAATAGGATCTCATGTCGCCCAGGATGACTTTGAACACCTGCTCTTCCCATCTGCACCATCCAGTGCTACAATTACAAGCATGTGCCTCCATGCTTTGCTTTCAATTGATGTTGTATTATTTATTTTTCATCTATTATAAGTGTTTATGTGTGTGTGGATAGTACATGCATCTAAGCATCTGTCTGTACCACAGCACATGTGGTGGTTAGAACAACCCCAGCTCTCTCTCTTTCCACCTTTAAAAATAACATGTTGGGGAGCTGGAAAGATGGTTCAGCGGTTAAGAGCACTGACTGCTCTTCCAGAGGTCCCGAGTTCAATTCCCAGCAACCACATAGTGGCTCACAACCATCTGTAATGGGATCTGATGCCCTCTTCTGTTGTATCTGAAGACAGCTACAGTATACTCATATAAATAAAAGAAATAAATCTTGAAAAAAAATGTAGGATTTGATACATAATAAAAAATTGAGAGAACTCACAAAGTAGAATGGTAGAGTCAACATCTACTTGATTTCTGAAATCCTGCTAAGCAATGGTAAAGCATTTTTTCCTAGCATACATAATTCTCAAAAAAGAGAAAGAGCTACATATATATGTAGTTATACACACATGAACACATACATATATAATATTCATACATGCACACATATACACATACATATTCTGGAAGAGTAGCAATCCACTTGGCAGACAAGTGAAAGGTAATTGTGAGGCCAATAAGAGAAAGCCAGGAAGTTACCAGGGTGACACCACCACACTCTACCATGTCCCCCCAAAAGGACTTAGGACTTGGCAGTAACATCAGATAATTTTAAAAGTGATGGTCAAGTTGCTGCTAAAAACAGGAGGAGGACTGCCTGGAAGTCTATTTAAGAAGCAGTTCAACTCCCATATCCTCTTTCCCTGCCCTTCCTCTGCCCAGGAGAAAATAAAGCACAAAGCCTGGACAGGAGGACAAGAGAAACAGTTATGAGAGCACCATCCTGAAGACAGAGGGAGGGATTAAAGAAAACCTACATACTAAGGGAAACCCATCCCTGTGTCTCATGACCTTCACCTCACACTTTTCCTTTAAAGGACTTCTGTACAATAACAACCAGCCCTGTACCCAGCAGGCAGGCAGATTAGACTTTCCTGGGGAATCGGACCAACCCAAGATGATCAGGATTCTGACACTAGGGCACACCTGACAAAATGCCCCAGATCATATTCAGTGAATCTCAGAACAAGAAGTCTAATCATCACCTCAGAACCAGAGTTCTGGTGTTTCGCTCTTAAATATCAGCAAATAAGGAAAAGCCCTCATTTAAAAAACAATAAGCTCCAGAACTGGAGAGATCGCTCAGTGATTAAGAGCACTGACTGCTCTTCCAAAGGTCCTGAGTTCAATTCCCAGTAACCACATGGTGGCTCACAACCATCTGCAATGGGGTCTGATGCCCTCTTCTGGTGTGTCTGAAGAGAGCAATGGTGAATACATAAATAAATAAAGCTTTTAAAAAAATAACAATGCACATTAAAAAAAAAACAGCAAGGGTCAGTAAGATGACTCAGTAGGTATGGTGATATGAGTAAGAATGGCCCCACAGACTTTATATTCAACGGCTTAGGCACCAGGGACATGCACTATTTAAAAGTATTAGAAGAATTAGGAGGTATGGCCTTAAAGGAAGTATGTCACTGGGGGGTGGGATTTGAGGTTTTAAAAGTTCTCATCAAGCCCAATATCTTTCTCTCTGACTGCAGATCAGAACATAGCTCTCAGCTACTGTTCCAGTATGCTGCCATGCTCCCCACCATGGTGATAATGGACTAAACTGCTGAAACTGTAAGCAAGCCCCCAGTTAAATGCTTTCTCTTATCATTTCTGCCATGGTCATGGTGTCTCTTCACAGCAGTAGAACAGTGACTAAGACAGAAGGAAAGGCACTAGCTTGTCAAGCTTGGTAACTGGTTCGCAGACTCAAAAGGTACAAAGAGAGAACCAATACATTCAAATTGTCCTATGACCTCCACAATGTATTAGACCACACTTGTATGTGTAAAAACACTCATACCTCGAACAAACTAAATGTAAAAGACATCAAAACATGAAGGAGACCTAATTCATTTGCAAGAATTCATGCCTAGCATGCACAGACTGGGACTAACCCTAGAATTAATAAAACCACTCAACAAGCTAAGGGTAATGGCACACACCTTTAATCCCCACACTTGGGAGGCAGCAGCCAGACTATACAGTGAGTCCTAGGGCAGCCAGAGCTACACAGTGAGACCTTGTCTCAAAAAAAAACACTCAGCAAAACTGTGTGATAGAAGAACACATTCCACCACTCAGCAACCAGAGGCAGTGTGATCAGAGGTTCCATGTCATCCTCAGTTACTATATGACTCAAAAAAAAAAAAAAAAAGAAGAAGAAAGTCAACAGGACTGGTGTGTACACTTCATTCACCAGACGGTTTAGCTCCCCAACACTGATATGGTGACTCATGTCTGTAATCCTAGCAGCTAGCAAGCCAAGGCTGACGAGTACAAGGCTAGCCTGAGTTACAAAGCAAGACTCTGTCTCAAAAAATCAATAAATAAGACCAGATGCTCAGCGGCTGCGAATCTGCTCAGCACGTTTGAGGCTCCAGCTCCACCCCTAGCGCCACTTAAACAAACACACTATCTTAAAGCCTATTGACAAGAGTGACTCATGGGAAAGAGAAAACTTGCCAAAATTATTTTTATTAAGGAGAAACACTGACATAAGACAAAAATATTCAGAGGGGAAAAAAAGACCTTAAGAATTAAAAACAAAGGCTCAGAAGTTAGTAATTCAGAGGATTAAAATAGATGGTAAACCCCAACAACTGCACCTACACTTTGCATAAGAAAAATAAAACATCCTTACACTAGTCTGTGCATCGACCTTCTTAGCAGCATGATTCACACAGACAAAAAAGAGAAACAAATTCAATGTTCATCAACTGACAAACTAAAGAGTAAATGTCTAATACACGCAACACAGTGTCAGTTACAATAGTCTGAAATTTTGCTCCATGCAGTAACATGGATGAACCTGGAAATCATACAGTTTGCTCAGCTGTCAATCTGATATAATCCAGAAACATCTGGGGGTTCAGAGTACAAATACTGGAACAAAGAGAAAATCCTGTGGGATAACAGTAACAAAAAAGTAAGTCACAGGGCCCAAAAAATCAGAATGGCTTAATGCTACTGAATGAAAGCAACAAAAATTCCAAGACAACAGCAAAATACCTTCCAAACCTTTAAAGGCAAGTATTCCCAATCATCTATAATTCCATGGCATTCAAACTATAAAATGAGTAAGAGAGTTAGAAAAA
Organism: Grammomys surdaster; assembly: GCF_004785775.1. Classification (NCBI taxonomy): domain Eukaryota; kingdom Metazoa; phylum Chordata; class Mammalia; order Rodentia; family Muridae; genus Grammomys; species Grammomys surdaster. The sequence continues at coordinate 23,612,025 of NW_021604618.1, forward strand.
GGCTCTTCTTAGAAAATGTCCCCAACCAGCATGAGGAACTCAACCTATGGGTTGTGACCCCTCTGGGGGTCACATGATCCTTTCGCAGGGTCACACATCAGATATCCTGCATATCAGATATTTACATTAAAATTCATAACAGTAGAAAAATCACTGTCATGAAATAGAAATGAAGATAATTTTATGGTTGAGGGTCACTACAACATGAGTTTGTTTTTTTTTGTTTGTTTGTTTGTTTGTTTTGGTTTTTCAAGACAGGGTTTCTCTGTGTAGCCCTGGCTGTCCTGGAACTTACTCTGTAGACCAGGCTGGCCTTGAACTCAGAAATTCGCCTGCCTCTGCCTCCCAAGTGCTGGGATTAAAGGCAAGTGCTGCCACTACCACCTAGCTTAGAGTACTTTTTAAAAGATTGGTCTAGATGTGTTGTTCTGTGGCAAATCACTTGCCTAGAATCTATGCATCCCTAAGTACACATCCCTGACCCACCACGCAAGAAGGGAAGGAAAAGCAGCAGGAGATGGGAACTCTTCCTGCAAAACTCACATGAGAGAACTCAGGCTGGGACGGGATGGGAAGTGAGCCAGGAGTGAAAACTGGCGTGCTCCGAGACACTGGTGTTGATGCTTGCGGCTGAGATGGGAGAAGGGGTTTTTCTATCTCCATTGCTTCATCATCCTGAAGCTTCTGGAAAGGCTCCCCTCCTTCAGGTATCACTGACGTATCCATGGGCTCATCTGGTTCCATACAGAGGAAATGAATTACAAAATTAGCACTCATCAATATTACTAACAGCAATTATGTTACAGAAATTTCCATTGCAAAATACAATGTCCTAATTTTCAAAAAAAAACTGAAATGACAGTAGGTTGTGTCCCACCAGTCCTACCCTGTGGGAGGAGGGAATGTATGAGTACACATGTGTGCACACATATGGCACTCAGAGTACAGCTTTTAGGAGTTGGTTCTCTCCTGTCACTGTGGGCTCCAGGGAGCAAACTCAGGTTGTTAAAGCGCTTTACAGACAAGCATTTTCAATCATGTCAGCAGCCCACAGCTAATTTTAGACACAGATTAAAATGGGTTTCCATCTGAGAATGCCTACCAATCCATAAGAAATGTAAATTACATTTTCTCTAAACACTCCCAGATTATCCTAGCTCATTTTCTGTAGGAACAGCCAGATCCATTTTTTCCTGTGTTTCTGTATGTGGTAGGTGTGCATGTGTATGAATGTCTACATGTGTGTACGTGTGGGATGATACCTATGGAAGCCCAAGGTTGATGTGGAGAATCTTCCTTGATGACTTCCTAGTATTGCTAGCCAGCTTGCTCCTTGGATTCCATCTTGGCCTTCTGAAGGTAGATTTAGGAGCTCTCCTAGCATTTACATGGTTCTAGGGATCCCAACAGTAGTCCTCCTGTTTACACAGTAAGCACTTCAACTGTTGAGCCATCTCCCCAGCATTTAATGCCACCTAATTTAACTACAACATACTCTGCCCCAGACCTTGAAAGGCAATGAACTTGCTCATCACTCTAAGTTTGTATGAACTCATTATGCCTGCAGTAAGTCCTGCTAAGTGCAGAGACTGACACCAGTACAAATACAGAGCCACCAATGCCAATCAACACTGACTTATCTCAGAATCAAGAGACTGACTATAACAAAAACTGCTCAAGAGGAAACACACAAAGAAAACACTATCACTGTTCATGGGGTTGGGAAATGGCTCAGAGGTTAAAAGTACAGGCTACAGCTCTTTCAAAGGACCCAAGTTTGATTCTCAGCACCCACCTGGCAGCTTACAGCCATCTGCAACTCCAGTTCTAGGGATCAATCCTATCTTGGCCTAAGAGGGCACCATGCATACAAGTAATACACAAACACACATGCAGGCAAAATATCCATATATATAAAGCTTAAAACCACTGTTTCTGCATGATATACTACCTACCTTAAGGCAATCGAGCCCATCCTCAGAGCCAGCCTAGGTAGCTATTTAATTCATCAAACTTTTCACCCTTATTTTTACAACTTGATCCCAACCAAACCAGTCAAAAACTACTTACTCCATTTAGCTTTCCCAGCTTACACTCATGTTACCAACCGCCTACACTCCAAACTTCAGTGCCCACCCTGGCTGCTTGCTCAGCCTCACCCTCACATACCAGGCTGAAGAGATTTTAAGGCCCAGTGCTACAAACTTTGATTTAGTTTAATAATCTAAGATAGATGACAAAACAAACAGATCTAAATAAGATGTATCTGAGACCTCACAAACAAGGGTGCATATGATTCAGGGTTACATGGGAAAAAAGAAGATTCATCAAATATATAATGATGCCAAAAATACTTTTACAAAAATACGACATAAAAATACTTTTTCCTATGTACAGAAAGTGCTTTGAAAAACACATCCAAATAATAACTGCACTTAAATCTACACTGTGACCCAAGGTAATATTTTTTTCACATTACTCTTTTATAACTCTTCCAAATTTTATATAGTATTGATTATAAACAAGGAGAAGAAGAAGCATCTTTAATGTAATTCTTTTTATATGTTCACATTACAGATAGAAAAAGTTAAGAAATTAGCCTAATAATCTAAGTAGGGTTTTTGCAGAATGAAAGCCCATCATTCTGACTAAAGATGCCACCAATTATACATATAGTTAGAATGCTACTGGTCTCTACAACTATTTGAACCAATGCTAATGGTACCCACAACTTAGCAGACAGACAAGCAGAGAGAAGTCTGAGGCTAACCCTGCATCTTAGTACTTCTCAGTACACCCAGAACTCAATAGCACAGACAGCACTGTCACAGAACATCTGACAAGTTAAAGCAAATGTCTCAGAGGCAAATGCCAGAGTTCAGATCCTAACTATATTACTAGTTGTGAAATTTGTAACCTCATTTCCTCATATGCAATGTGGGGATAAAACTCATGCTTTTAATCCCAGCACTTGGAAGGCAGAGGCAAGTGAATCTCTGAGTTCGGAGGCCAGCCTGGTCTACAGAGTGAGTTCCAGGACAGCCAGAGCTACACAGAGAAAGAAACCCTGTCTCCAAAACAAACAAGCAAACAAATAACCTTAAGTACTACTTAGGATTTTTGTGTGGATTCTCTGAGGGAAAAAAACAGAGAAATAACTGAACAAATGACATCACCTGGTATAAACAATGTATTTAATAATATTGTAAAATTATCCAGCCTTATTGATATATGAATAAAAAGAGCACAGAAGTACAGTGCTACAAAGCTGAAATACTAGCAATCAGGAGGGGAAGGGAGAGGATCGCTATCTGAAGGGCAACCCAGGACACATAGGCAGACCTCTGTCTCAAACACAAAACAAAACAGAGGAAAAAGAAGAAACTCACAGAATTTACAGGAAAAATTTGGAAAAGACAGATGTTTAGAAATACATAAACATTTAGAAATTCATAGGGTAGGAATCTAGCTTTATTGGTAAAATTCTTGCCCACTCTGCTAGAAGCCCAAAATCAGATCCCCAATACCACATACAGCCAGGCACAGTGGCACACACTGTCATACTTGTGTATTATACAACATAACTGTATTACAATTGTATGTGTATATATATATATACATGTATGTATGTATGTATGTATGTATAGATAGATAGATACATATATATATGGTAGAGGGAGATTTATTGATTTATTGATTTATAGTAGAGGAAGGTAGAAGCTGGGGATCCAATGTTCAAAGGACAAAGGAGAGCCTAGGATACATGAGACCATCTCAGAGAGTAAGGGGGATACTAAGGCCTCATAAGACAAATTAAGTTAAAATTTTTATCAGCTCCTTCAAGGCACCCTCAATTATTTTAATAAAAACAAAAATAAAGCGCCTAAGAAACAACTTCTGGCTTTCTCTCACTTAGAAACATATTAGCATGTATCTGAAATGTACTAGGTAATTAATTAATAATAAATCCAATACTTCTCCATACTAATTTACTTGGGTTCAATTTTAAAAATAAAAAATTTTCACCAGAGCATTTTTTTTCTAAATTAAAGTAAAAGATCTGTGCTTAAAAAGCAAAGAGCTTGAGCGGTTTATCCTAGGTACACGGGTCTCAGCGGGTGTTGCGAAGCTCAAGGAAGCGTGCGTTTGGCAAGGCTGAGAGCACTGCTCCTCTCCTGGGCTGAGATGAACAGACAGATCACGACGGCTCACCTTTTCTCCCTCCTTGCTCTGTGGGGCTGCTAGGAACGATAAAAGGGGTAGATCGGAAAGCATCAGGGGAAGGAGCAACAAGATCTGAGGAATTCCTTTATATAAAGAGAGAATCACAGGTTACTTTACTGCAGCCAAGGGTTTAACATGTGCTTTGACTTCTTAACAAAAACATCCAACACACATAATTAATAGCAAATATACTTAATGTTTCTCCTGAACAGCAATCTGAGACTCAAACAGCTCTCAAACACTAAGTTTTTAAAAAGTAAGGGCAAAATGAATGAGTAGACATAAAATATAATGACTAAACAGGACATTCACAGTTCTAAGACATAAAAAAATTACCTCATTTTACATAGTATGAAGAGTATGCATTTTTATTTAAAAACAAAAACAAGCACAAAAACAAAACACAAACCCTTTGTCCTAGCGAATCATTCTGTCCTATATTGTTAAGTGACAATATAACGCTAGGAAGAGGCGGGGCCAACACTTGGTTCTCATGTATCACATTTATAAACTGCAAGGCACTGATTTTCTAGTGAAACCTTTAGCTACCACCATCAAACCTCCAATGGGAAAATACAGACTTTAAACAGTTCCCCTAAATTCTCACCCCCAAACTCCTAAGCCCTGGATCCCAGCTTCTGGCTCTGACAGGAGCTCTGGTCTGAATGGTGACCTGGCTCTCCAGGCTCTCAGGCTTACTTACGTGGAAAGACTCTCCTGAACAAGGGGCTTCTGACCAGACAGCTGCAGGAGCTGCAGGGTGGTAGCAGGTGTGGAAACCGGAGAGCACCCAGCTTCCTCCCTTGAAGGAGTAGAACAACCATCAGAAGCTAGTGGGGGAGAAAAGTTAGAGTTGTATTTACTTCTCAGACTGACATCACTGCATGGGAGAACCTACTCAGTGCCGCAAAAACAGCAATACCTAGTCTGCCACACTTCAGGGGAGAAGTCCTTTCTGTGGAAGCACAACTCAGTGGGACATCAGAAGGCACAAATTTTGAATCAATGGCAACCCCATGCCCCATTTCAGGTTGGTTGGTTTGTTTTTATATTTTTTAAGTCAGGGTTTCTCTTGTGTTGCCCTGGCTGTCCTGGACCTCACTATAGACCAGGCTGGACTCCAACTCAGAGATCTACCTGCCTCTGCCTCCCGAATGCAGGGATTAAAGGTGTAAGCCACCACCACCCAGTCATATTTTTTTTAATAGACAATTGGTTAAAAGAGTTCCTTCATCCTTTCTACCACAGACTAAGCTTTGAGAAGGTAATGGTTCAAAACAACACATCTCTGGGCATCTCTGTGCTTTCACTAATGCTTATCAGACATTCTATTTCAAAAATGAGGAAAATAATCCTGAAAGCTGGTTCCAAGAATTGGGGCCCAGTCAGTCATAGCCCGACTTTTGGATCACAGCCTTTGGAACTGGTTTGTATGGGAAATGTAGAATTGTTTGCAGATGCAGGATAAAGTTTTTAAAACACTGAGAAGCTAGGTGAGAGTCTATAAGACCAGGATGCAGAAAAAAGTGCACACAGTAGAAGCCTGGGTCACACAGCTTTAAAGTGAAAAAGGACTCTACTAGAAACGGAACCACTGTCTAGAACTGTACTATCAACCACTCAAGACATTCTATAACTGAATACAGACCACTCATGATACAGTCTAGAAAAGATCTGCACTCTACTTATGTCCTAAGAATTTGATGCTGAATTCGTAAGTAATGGACTGGCTGGATATGGTGGCACATGCCTTCAGCACCAGCATTTGAAAGGCAGAGGCAGATGGATCTCTGTAAGTTCAAGGCCAGCCAGGACTACATAGCAAGTTCTAGTACAGCCAGGGCTACAAAGTTAACAATCTGTCACTAGGAGAGTCAGAAAAAGTAATGAACTAATTTGTTCGATAGAAGAAACTGCACATCAGGAAAGCACCCTGCTCACTGTTCCGATTCTTCTCAACAGTAGAAGAATAGAAAGCTATGAAAATGTGTTGCCGGGCAGTGATGGCACATGCCTTTAATCCCAGCACTTGGGAGGCAGAGGCAGGCAGATTTCTGAGTTCGAGGCCAGCCTGGTCTACAGAGTGAGTTCCAGGACAGCCCGGGCTATACAGAGAAACCCTGTCTTGAAAAACAAAAAAACAAAAAAAAAAAAGAAAGAAAATGTGTAGTGTGTTTAAAGATATAGTGTACAGGGGATGTATCTCTAACTGTTAATTGCACCATTAAAGAGAAACCTCTTCATGTTCTTTAGTGAGACAACAGCAGGTAAGAACCCACTCATGCTGGGCAGTGGTGGCGCACACCTTTAATCCCAGCGCTTGGGAGGCAGAGGCAGGTGGATTTCTGAGTTCGAGACCAGCCTGGTCTACAGAGTGAGTTCCAGGACAGCCAGGACTATACAGAGAAACCCTGTCTCAAAAAAAAGAAAACAAAAACAAAAAAAGAAACCCACCCACTCATCTGAAAGGAAAAGAGGCTAAACTGACAATGCCACCACATGAGTTCCCTGCTGCAAAATGGCTGCCAAGGGACGTGCTTCTCCAAGGGCACCCTCAAAGACACTGCAACTGGGATCCGACAGGGAAAGGCTACATCTGGAGCTGGCAGAACTGGGAGCACCATCCACACAGCATTGTTTTTGTAGGCATGAAAGATGTAAAAACAAGAGGGGCACTGAAGTTGGCACCAAAGTTTCAGAAAGCTGCTGAGTACAGGCAATGTGTGGAGAGGTTAGCTCCCTGTAATAAGGCCCTTCAAGGCCACTGCATTAAGTTTGGAAGGTGAAACTTAAGTCACAATGGAGAATCCAGAACGCTCAGAGGTGCCAAAACCATAGGAAATCTGCCAAGGAAAACTGCAGTGGAGTTAACCCTGGACAGGTCATATGTGCTGAAGGCATCAGGACGGAAGGACAGAGGACACAAAGCTGGGGCCCAGAGAACAAGACCACAAGGCCAATCACATGGGCTACAGGTTTTGGTACTTGTTCTGCTGGATGTCACACTTGCTCTGTCCTCATCCCTCTCTTAATATATGATCTGATTTTCAGTTTTATAGAGCCTCATAGTTAAGAGATACGGTCTCAGAAGATACTTTAAATTTTAGACAATATTGGAGTTGTTTCAGACTAGGAGGACTTTTCTCTCTCTTTTTTTTTTTTTAGAACTTTTCAAACAAGTAAATGCAGTTGCATTATGAGATGAAAATGAGATTTTAGGGGGTGAGGAGTGAAATATTATGATGTAAAGTGATGTGCTGGTGTCAAGCTGACAAAGAGTGGAGCTAACGTGATTAATTCTGTCAGCTTGGCTGCTTTTGGAGTCACCATAGAAACACAGCTCTTAGTGTGTATGAGGGCATTTCCAGAAAGGCTGAGCTGAGGATGAAGCACCCTCACTGAACGTAGGTAGCAGGCCCCATGGGTGGGAATCCCAGAGGGAGCTGAGTGGCAGGGCTCTCTGCTTCCTGAGCATGGGCACTGAACAGTTTCTCACAGCCTCCCTAATATGAAGACTAGAACTCAGCCTTCGGGACCAAAAAAATCTGTTTTGTTTTTTAAAAAGTTACTCATGTCTTTATTGTTTTTATTTTATTATGTGTGTGTGCCTGTAAGAGTTTATGTTACTACATGCCTGTAAGAACCTATAGAGGCGAGACAAGGGAACTGGGGTTACAGATGGTTGTTAGCCACCATGTGGATGCTGGGAACTGAACCTCTGCAAGAGCAGTCAGTGCTCTTAACCTCTGAGCATCTGACTCTCCCAGCCCCAAAACCTTCCTTCTTTAACCTGTTTTTGTAAGATTTATTGTTGTTGTTGTTACAGCAATGATAAAAGTAACTACTATAGAGAGGAAAAGCCAGAATCCTTATACCTCTGCTCGGCTGCTCTTCTTTCTTGTGATGCTTCTATAATAAAACAGCAATCGAGCCTTTTATTCCAAGGTCTACCTAAGGTGAAGTAAAGCTCATGCCATGATGCAGATGGGAGAAGTCAAAACAATGCGCATGACACCTGATGGTATGAATGCAGCAATTTTCATGATTAGAACTTGAGCCTCCTCAAAGGAGACAGAAAATACTAAGAACTACTAATAAGATATATGAGCAGCCAGAGTTACTCACATTATTAAGATCTCCATGAATGGAGAGTATCTACTTAGATTGAATATTAACTATAATAGCCCTAGGTATATAGAAATGCCTTACCTACACCCTGGTAGCTGCAGTGGGTGGCCACTGATGTCTTACACACCAAGTGTAGCACAGAATGCAAAGGGGCACAGCCTACCTCCTGCCTGCTGTTCACTAAGCATCTGGCTTTCTGAGACTGTAGAGTAGGGGAAGAAGACTACAGGAGTGTGAAACAAATTCCATTCTACACATCTAAGCTTTGTGTCCTTTCTTCTAGACCTTAATTTACCTGTTATGACATCTAATAGATAAGTAAACTGTTACCCAAATGAGTAAGAAAATCACAGTACACAAGACAGAAGAAGAAATGGCAACTCTGTCCATGATACCAAGCTTTACTAGATGCACTCCTATTTTACCTCAACTTCCAAAAGGGTGAAAGCTACACAAAATGCTGACTACTAAACATTCCCTGACAGCCCTCATCACTTACTGGCTACGAGTATATTTTTCTTCCATATCATTCTCCCATATCATTATCTATTCCATAACATCGTTACTTTAAAAGGTACTTTTTAACTTCAACAGTAGCCTCAGAACTAAAATAAAAATGTAGAACAAGTGTGAAGAGGAGCTGTGGAAATAACCAACCTTCCTACCTGTTTTACTACTCTGGTCAAACAAGTCTTCCTGAGTTGAGGAAACCTCAGGCTCTGCTGACGTCTGAACCTGCAGCCCCCCTTCCAGCAGCTCTCGGGCAGGTACCTGTTCCTTTGTTTCCACAGCAGCAACAGAAACTTGAGGACTGGAAGGCAGGTCTTCAGACCTAGGAGATTCATATCAACAATGATGAAGATTGCTAAATTCATATGTTTCCCTCTTTCAACAAAAAGCTTCTAGCAATTTCAAAAATTCTAATAGCCCTAAGCTAAATAACTATGAAAAATGAAATAATACTGTAAAGTCCGAGGGCATTCAGAGCCTGTCTCCATCACTCCCACAGCCTGATCTCTTTTCAGTTTTCTGTCTGTTGAACACTTCTGAAAAGTGATTAAGAACTGCTACAGAAGTCTTTATACAGACTTGCTATGGCTTTTCTCATCACTGGTGCCACAAACATATCTGTTGCCTGCTGACCTTTTCCAGGACTCCTTTACACATATCGTCAACCACGTAAGACTCACATTCTTGACCCCTTCCTACAGACTTACTTACTCTAATATTCCCAAGGAAAAATGGAAAAAGCAAGAATAACAGGAAAGCCAGGTGTGGGGCCTATACCTATAATCTCAGTGTTTCAAAGGCTGAGGTGGAAGGATTATGAGTTCAAGGTCAACCTGGGATACATACTAAGTCAGAAGAATGCCAAGACTACAAAGTGAGATCCTGTTTAAATAATAATAATGATAATAATAATAACAATAATAATAGAGCTGAAATAAGGACTTTGTAAAGAAAAGCCGTAATGGATCATGATGAGACATAAACCTACAATCCTACCACTAAGAAAGTTGAGGCATGAGGATTCTTTCAAGTTCAAAGCTATCCTGGGTCACATGGCAAAGCACTACCTCAATAAAAAAATAAAAAGCCATGACAATCACTGTTGCTGAGGACCCCAACCCCAACTTCTATTGAAAGAAATAATAAAAGGATACTTAACGTTCATCTCCCCTCAAATGGAGAACATCTCAGTTTTTCTCGGCTACTGGCCAGTCAATATAGTATGGCATACAAAAATTAACATAGACCAAGCAGAGTGTCCTTTCCCTATTCCTATCAAACTAAATCCAGACACACTTGAAAAAATACCTGCATCTCGCTATACCATAAGTTAACAGAAGGGTGACATTTAACAATCCAAAGCAATGCAGGTGCTCAAGAACAGAAATAGGTTTTCTAATATAACGTTCATCTACATCTTAACTGCCCCAGAGAAGCAAGGTGATCTGCTACAGACAGTGACTGATTACCCAGACAGATGTCAACCAAAGATTAAAGATTATAGTTACAGAAGCAATAATGCACCTTTAGTAATAGGCCTTAATTAAGATGAGAGCATACGCACAGTAAGACTGCATAAGCAACCCATATGTATAAATAATAAGTATTTCTATTGGATAAAAACAAAATGCCAGTATCTGTAAAATGTGAAAGGGGGAATCAGCAGTTTCTAATACTGTTTCCATAGCCAAAATGAAATTCCTATAGGCCCCAGTAAAATTCCAGACACTTTTAGAGAGTACATGACTAACCTTACAAGTGGCAGATTTTGTTCTTCTACCACATGGATACCTTTGCTGGTCTCTACTGTAACAGGGATGTCTTTGCTGGGTTGTTCTATCATGGAAATATCCTCAGTGGGCTGTTCTTCACATTTAATTGCTTAAAATATAAGAAGGGGGAAAAGACACAAAGCAGATATTAACTCTTCAAAGTATCAGAGGCAGCACAAATAATTCTCAAAAGGCAAAAAGTGTTAACAGAAATTAGTCTAATTTTAAAATATCAAGAGTTATAGAGGGACAATATCCCAACTAGACACTATACTCTACCAAATAAAACTCCCAGTACCAAGAGTGCTTACTACCTTCTGAGCTATTGGCTAATGTGGCCCCACAGACCTCTCAAACATGACAGTCTACTGTCACTGCTATCAGTTGCCCCCAGATTTTGAGGATAAGACCCTATGGCTGAAGACACTACATACTTGAATCAAAGAACATGGAGAAATCTAGCTAATACTCAGCTAGAAGCTTCATCCCTATGGCTAGTATTCATAGTGCTACACAGTGCTACACATGCTACTAGAGAAGAAAAAGTGGTCATCAGTCTCACTAGCCATGATCCTTTGAGTTACACAACCAGCCTAGAAAGTTATGCTCGATCGTGCAATAATGCCACAGATGGTATGGGAGTAAACAACTACTTCTTTCTTGGATCCAAGGCCTGTTTCATGAGATAAAACTGCCACCGACCCAAGAATCTGAAGCTAGACAGGTCATGGGCCACAGGGGAAAACCTACTGTCACTCTGCTGAATGAACACAGCAATAGCATGAAACCTACTGACATATCATTATACCAACACACCAGTACATCACTCAGTCCTCATTAAAGAAGCTGCTTCCTGTAGTAGATGGCAATTAACAACTGGGCAACATGCAAAGAATAAGAAGCTTTGGAATTTTCAGAACTAAATGGAATGTCTATATCACACCTCTGTCCTAAAGGTTCAGGGAACTATACAAAAGACGGGGTTAAAAAAAAATTAAGAGCTAAAGGTGGTAGATAACTTCACGGAAACAATGTTTTCCAAAACCAACAGGGCAAACATACACATGAACTCAGAGGGATTGTGAAAGTATACACAAGAACTACACAACATCAAACCAGACAGAAATCTTAGCATGGAAGGAGAAAGGTGGGCATGAAGTTCTACCCTGAGGTAAGGAGATACAGACATTTGATTGCTGCTGGGAGAGGTCAAGTCACTTTTCTTTAGTCCTATGACAGCGAGTACATGAAGTACATTCCAGGGAAGGCCACAGGCCCAGGGCGCTATCACAAAGAGGACAGCACAGGTTTTTGTTTTATTTAAGAAGAGGGAGGGAGGGAAAAACAATATAAAGTCGGGGGTTTGGGCAGAACCTGGAAGGAGTTGGGTAAATAAAATCAAAAAATCTGTATGGAATTCTCAAAGAATAATAAAAACATTACTTAAATAAATATATCTACACATATACAGAAAGAAATATAGATAAAGATACAGACAGACAGACACACACACACAGACACACACAGACACACACTCACACCCCTAGAGAAATGTTTCAGAGGTTAAGAAGTCTTGCTGCTCTTTCAGAGTACCAGCATTCAATTCCCAGCACACACACATTGAGTAGCTTACAACCACCTACCTGTAAGTCAGACTTTAGATCTGTCATCTTCTTTTGGCCTCACAGACACCATTTATATATAAAATGAATTTTAACATTATATAGGTACTGGGGTTCGAGAGATGGCTCAGCGGTTAAGAGCATGGCTGCTCTTCCAGAGGACACAGGTACAATTTCTAGCAGACACATGGCAGCTCACAACTATCTATATCTCCAGTTCCAGGGGATCCATCACTCTCACACAAACATACATGCAGAAAAACCACCAATGCAAATAAAATAAATAAATCATTAAAAATAATAAATAAGGGGGCTGGAGAGATGGTTCAGTGGTTAAGACAACTGACTGCTCTTCCAGAGTTCCTGAGTTCAATTCCCAGCAACAACATGGTGGCTCACAACCATCTGTAATGGGATCCAATGCCCTCTTCTGGTGTGTCTGAAGACAGAGACAGTGTACACATAAACAATAAATAAATCTTTAAAAAAAAAAAACTTTAAAAAAATGTATCATCCCAAAAAGAAAGTAATCAGTGACCTACTAAGGAAAAAATATCAATCTGCAAGCCATCACTTGACAAGTACTTCTGCTTACTCTGCAAACCTATGATACATTAATTTTGGATCGCTTTAAAACTTATTGGGAACCCAAAAATAGTGGTTCACAATTTTAATCTCAGCACTTCAAAGGAAGAGGCAGGCATATCTCAGAGTTCAAGGCCAACCTGGTCTACAAGGTGAGTTCCAGGACAGCCAGGGATACACTGAGAAACATTGTGTTGAGAAAGCCCCCCCCACAAAAAAAAAAAAAAAAAAAAAAAAAAAAAGAGAGAGACATAACTCAGCAGTTAAGAGCACTTCTTGCTCTGGCAAAGGACCCAGGTTTCATTCCCAGCATCCACAACAGTGGCTCACATCTGTGCTACAGTTCCAATCTGATTCCCCCTTCTGACCTCTGTGGGCACCAGGCAAACATGTTGTACTCATAAATACATAAAATCAAAACAGTCATGTAAATAAAATAAACAAAAATATTTCTAAGCTTGAAGAGGTAGCTGGTGAATCTCTGAGTTAAGGCCATTCTGGTCTACATAACAAGGTCCAGACCAGCATGAAAAATCAAAAAACAACAACAAAGGAAAAAAAAAATCTTAGAAGAAAAAAAAAAAAGAAACTTATCCTAGAGGGAGAGAAAACAACTTATAATCGACTCCACATGTGAGAAAAGACATTTCCTACCAGTATCTGCATCCACATCAGACGGCTGGGTAGAACCCGAGTTAGTGGTTACCAACTGCAGATGCTCTTGGTTGACATCATATGGCACTGTATGTTCTTCAACATCCTGGCTCTGGGACAGTTCCAGAACTCCAAAGCCCAACTGTGATGAAGCAGAATCTAGGAACAAAACTCCAAAAATTAGTCACCAACCCACAACATTATCAATGTGCAAGTGGCTGTTTTATGTAAAGAGGATCATGATTAAAACGATCTTTTTGCATTTGTGTGTATATGTCTATGAGTACAACACAATCACAGCCGAAGTACGGAGGTCAGAGGTCACCTTGCAAAGTCAGTTCTCTCCTTCCACGATGTGGATTCCAGAGACAAAACTCAGGCCAACAGGCTTAGTGTAGTTGGCAAATACTCTTACCTGCTAAGCCATCTTGTCAGCTACAAGGATCACATTAAATGTTTCATATCAAAGCTTTGACACACATAATTTTTCCAAAACATAACACATTAAGAGATTGGGCATGGGGTGGCTCAATCCCAAGCACCACAAGAAAAAAAAAAATATTAACAATGAAACTATCAGACTGGGTGTGGTAGCACACACTTAAATGATCTGAAAAAAAAAACAGGGGGGCTGGAGAGATGGCTCAGTGGTTAAGAGCACTGGCTGCTCTTCCAGAGGTCCTGAGTTCAATTCCCAGCAACCACATGGTGGCTCACAACCATCTGTAATGGGATGCACTCTTCTGGTGTGTCTGAAGACAGCTGTAGTGTACTCATATAAAAATAAATAAATAAATCTTAAAAATAAACTATCAGACTGGGTGTGGTAGCACACACTTAAATGATCTGAAAAAAAAAAAAGGGGGGGCTGGAGAGATGGCTCAGTGGTTAAGAGCACTGACTGCTCTTCTAGAGGTCCTGAGTTCAAATCCCAGCAACCACATGGTGGCTCACAACCATCCGTAATGAGATTGGATGCCCTATTCTGGTGTGTCTGAAGACAGCGACAGTGTACTCATAAATAAAATAAATAAATAAATCTTAAAAAAAATAAAAAGAATACTAAGAACAGTAAAAAAAAAAAAAAAAAAAAAAAAAGAAAAAAAAAAAAAGAACCAGAGTATTGGTGGTACATCCTCATAAAATACCAGCACTGGGAAGGTAAAAGCAGGGAGATCAAAAATTCAGGTCCATCCTTAGCTACATAGTGGATTCAAAGCCATCCTGGACTATGTAAGACCCTGCTATAAATAAATAAATACTGAAATATGGGGGAGGGACCAGCTAAAAGACCCAGAAGGTAAAGGCTCTTGTTGTCAAGCCTGATATGAGAACCTGAGTTTGATTCCCTAAAATCTGTATGATAGAAGAAGAGAACTAAGTCCCACAAGTTGGTTCTGACTACAAACACATTATTGAATTAATAAAATGTAACTTTTTAAAGGGGGGGAGGTATATAATAAAGCAAAAACTTAGATATATAAAGCCTTATAAACACTTAATATGGTAGACTATGTCAATAATCTGTAGCTACATCAAAACCACACCCAAAGGTACTCTAAAATATAACTGCAAACGGAGAAAGAAACAAAATGTAGACGGCAAGCTAGTCAATGAGTAATGTAATGACTCGTTTGTGTGTATTGGTTTTGAGAGGTCATACTCTATAGCCAAGCCTAGTCTTGAACTTGTAGTCCTCCCTGAGAGCTAGAGCACTCATGGGTATCACCATGCCCAGCTTACTGCTGTTTGGAGTCTTTAATATTAGCTTCCCAAAGGACATGAACTGAAAGCTTAGCCACTGTCTGTGGTGTCATTATGAAGTGGTGGGTAGCCCAGGCTGGCTTCAAATGCAAGACAATTCTGTCTCGATTCCTAGCTGCTAATATCACAGCTGAGCACCACACCAATCAGTGGCCCCTTTAAGAGGGCCTAGGATCTGGAGAGATGGCGCAGTGGTTAAGAACACTGACTACTTTTCTAGAGGTCCTGAGTTCAATTCTCAGCAACCGCATGGTGGCTCATAACCATCTATAATGGATCTGATGCCCTCTTCTGGTGTGTCTGAAGACAGTGACAATATACTCACATGCCCAATAAACAAAATGGAAGAGAAAAAAAAATCACATCTTTTAAAAAAAAGAAGAAGAAGAACAAGAAGAGGGACTACTGGAAGGAAATTAGGTTGTCAGGATAACCCCATCTCCCTTCTGTCTCTCCCTGTTTCCCAACTGCTGTGAGATAAAGCAGCTTTGCTCTATGTGCACCCAACCATGATACTCTGTCTAATCACAGACCCAAAGTAACAGAGGGAAATCTCCCAACTGTTTATTTTCTGGAGTAGTCGGTCATGATCTTGGAAGGCTGCTTAGCAGAGAAAATTCAGTTACCAAATTAAGTGAGACATCTTAAATTACTTGTATCATAAGGAATCTATTACATGGTAAAGAGAAGTTTAGCTGCCTGTGTGTTCATAGTAAAGGGGCATGAGAAGAATCTACTATTCTGAAAGGGCACGGGCTACCTTCAGCAGCAAGGGAGCGTGTGTCAGCGTCAGGAGCATTTGCTCCCACCTCTTCCTTCTCCTCTTCCAACTCTTCCTCTTTCTCCTCCTCTGGGAGAGAAGCAGCTTCTACCATCACTCCAAGATCACTGCAGAGAAAGAAGACAATCATCTCATGTCCCCACATAGAGGGAGGCTGGCTCTGCTAGAAACACACTGAATTTTGCTCTATCCTCACACGCAAATTACCCCCTTATTCAAATTAGAAATATAAACAAACCCTCATGATTTTAGTGCTGCCTGTAGAAAATACATAAAAGGTTAATGATTCAAAACACTGTACCCAGTAACAAAAACTAAAGAGAAAAGCATAAATATATTTAAATTTTATCTTATAAATTATTTAAATATTATCTTATTATTTTATTAAAAGCATGCACCATCACTGCCTGGCAAAAATACATCTTTTTTAAAGATGTTAATACTATAGTCAAAATGCATAATATTAAGACAAAAAATAATCAAAAACATTAGTGACACACACAACATAAACTACATAAAAGATACAGAATTGATACAAAGAAAACCAAAGATAAGAATGGTAATAATGACCTCTAAAATCAGAGATACAAGTATCTTGGAACTTGTAAAGAAACCACAAAAAAAAAATTTACTGCCAAAAAAAATATGAAGAAATTAGCCAGGCATTATAGCACAGACCTATAAAACCCAACACTTGGAAAGTGGAAAAAAGAATCAGAAGCTGAAGGCTAGCTTCTGCTAAATACAGTAAATTTAAGACCAGTCTGGGCTAACTCACATAAGAATAAATGGGAAAAAATACGTATTTAGTATATAACATACATATTAAATATTGCTCAGTACTACACAACTAAGGACAGAAAAGATATACATATATACACAGGCTTCTTATCTCATATATGATGAATATAAAAGGATCCTTTCTGGAAAATAACTCTGAAAGATGTATCAAGAGCTTTAAAAAGTTCATAAACAACAATTTCAGTGCTTTCTCTTTTTGAAACTTAGTATGTGACCAGGATGACCTTGACCTTGGAATCCTCCTGCCTCCTCCTAAGAGCTGGGATTACAGGCATATATCCAAATTTACTTCTGAAAGTTTTTAGCTATTAAGAAATAATCTCAAACTGAGCAGTGGTGACACACACCTTTAATCCCAGCACTTGGGAGGCAGAGGCAGGCAGATCTGAGTTCGAGGCCAACCTGGTCTAGAGAGTTCCAGGACAGCAGGGCTACACAGAGAAACGTCTCAAAAAACCAAAAAAGAAGAGAGAGAGAGATAGAGATAGAGAGATAGAGAGATAGAGAGATAGAGAGATAGAGAGATAGAGAGATAGAGAGAGAGAGAGAGAGAGAGAGAGAGAGAATAGCGAGTGAATTTCTGCACCGGGGAGGCTGAGGAATGAGGATAAGTTTGAGCTCAGCATGTACTACACAGTATGACTTTGTCTCAAAAAGAAAGGGAAAGAAGCATAGAAGGATATTCAGTATTGGGAAGTTATCAATTTCATAATGCATCATTAAAAATGCTTGAAATGCTGGGCCTGGTAACACACATGCCTTTAATCTCAATCACTCAAGAAGCACAGGCAGCTGGATCTCTGAGTCTAAGGCCAGCCTGGTCTACACAGGTCCAGTAAAACCAGGACTACATAGAAACCCTGTCTCAGAAACGATAACAGAGGCTGGAGAGATGGCTCAGTGGTTAAGAGCACTGACTGTTCTTTCAGTCTTGAGTTCAACTCCCAGCAACCACATGGTGGCTCACAACCATCTGTAATGGGATCCTATGCCCCCTCTTCTGGTGTATCTGAAGAGAGCTAATGGTATACTCACATACATTAAATAAAAAAATAAATCAAGAAAGAAAGAAAGAAAGAAAGAAAGAAAAAAGAGAGAAAGAGAGAAAGGAAGGAAGGAAAGAAGGGAGGAAGAAAGGAAGGAAGGAAGGAAGGAAGGAAGGAAGGAAGGAAGGAAGGAACAACAACAAAAAGTTTGAAACAATTTATATAATATGTGAAGTTATATTGTATCCTAAATCCAATAAATAAATAAAATATAATATAAAAGACATCTTTGACCCAACTGGAAGTAATTCTGAGTCTAAATTGAATCGTTAGTATGGAATTATCTATTTATATATTTAATTTTTTTATTTTATTTTTATTTCATGTGCACTGGTGTTTTACCTGCAAGTCTGTGTGAAGGTACCGGATCCCCTGGAGTTGTAGTTACAGACAACTGTGAGCTGCCACGCAGGTGCTGGGAATTGAACTCAGTACCTCTGAAAGAGCACACAGTGCTCTTAACCCTGTGCCATCTTTCCAGCCCCAAGTCTGTTTATATATTTATATTTTATGTATACCAGTGTTTTACCTGCACCACATGCATTCACGGTGCCTGCAGAAGTTAGAAGAGGATTGCATACCCCTGGAACTGGAGTTATGAATGTTTGTAAGCCACATTGGTGGTGGGAACGAAATTTGGCTCCTGAACTTGGGTCTTTGCATGAGCAGCAAATGCTCTCATCTGCTGAGCCATCTCTGCAACCCTGGGATTAATATTATTGTACTACAATCACTTAAGATGTTATACTTTTCAGGGACAAGTGCTAAAACATTTAAAGGGGAACTATGAGTGTTTACTATCCCATGTCAGTCCCTCAAAGTATACACATACACAGAAAGGAAAGAAATGCACTAGTTTATCTCTTTTCAAATAAGAACCTGGGCAGAAGAGGTGACTCAGTAATTAACAGCATGAAGTCAGTTTCTTACAGAAGACCTAAGTTCAGATCCCAACATCCATCTCAAATAGCTCATAACTGACTACCAGTCTAGCTTCAGGGGACCAAATGCCTTCTGGTGATCTACACTAGCACCAAACACACAAACTGTCATAGATACATACACTTAATGAGAAGTAAATATAAACTTGATTTTGTTTTTCAAGACTAGGTTTTTCTGTGTAGCCCTGGCTGTCCTGGAACTCCTTCTGTAGACCAGGCTAGCCTCAAACTTGGAGATCCACCTGCCTCTGGCTCCCAAGTGCTGGGTTTAAAGGTATGTGCCACTACCGCCTGTCTTAATAAATAAAATGAAAAACTCTGGGCCAGTGAGATGGATCATTGGGTATGACTTGGGTTCATTCTCTGAAACCACATAATGGAAGTAGCAATCTAAATTCTAACCATAGCCCTTCATATGGTAAAAGGAAAGAACCAACTTCCACAAGCTGTACCGACCTCCAAACACAGGCAGTGACATGCACGTGTCTACACACACACAAAAGTTTTTTAAATGTAAAGAAAACCATACACCTGAGCCTTCTGTCTGTTGATGGCTCTTCCTTACGTCCCTGATAGCTAAGTGGAGGTGAGCTTGATTAGCCTTGGACCTCTTCTCCAGCTGTATTCAACCCTTACTCAGAATCTGTGGAGTGAGTTTGTTTGTTTGTTTGTTTGTTTGAGAAAGTCTCAACCTAGCTAGGCAGTGGTGGCAGGAGCTGATGCAGGGGCCATGAATGCTGCTTACTGGCTTGCTTCCCATGGCTTTCTCAGCCTTTATAGAACCCAGGAACACCACCCCAGGGGTGACCCTACCCACAATGGACTGGGCCTTCCCCCATCAGCCACTAATTAAGAAAATGTCCTGAGCCTGGCCTGGTGGCCAACCTGGTCTACAGAAAGAGTTCTAGGACAGCCAGGGTTACATGGGGAAACTCTGTCTCAAAAAACAAACAAGAAAGTCTCAATCTGAATAACCAAGCTAGCCTAGTATGTAACTCAGGCTGACTTGAACTCAACACAATCCTACTGCCTCAGCATCCAGAGCATTGGAGTCCTGGATGTGCACCACCACCCCTGACTCCCAAAGTTTTAACTTCAGTACTATCCATATGACTCCACAATGTAGCTCTCCAGTCAGCATATGAACCGCCTGCTCATCACTCCACTTCTGATGGGTCTCCACCCATCTACAATCCAACCTGCTCAAAGAAGACCAGAACTGTCATTCCGCCTTCCCACTGATGCTCCACTCATCCTCCATCTTCAAACCCTATTTTCAGATCTCAGATCTCACTGACTGCTCATCCACTTCTACCCTGAACCTTCTAAAATAAACTACTAGTCATGCTAGCCTATTAAAATACTTTAAAAATGTCATAAAAATATAAAACTTGCTCTGTGAAAAAGAAGTTCATTCTTACAAGGGAATGAAAAGACAAGCTACACAGTGAGAATAATGACAAACCAAACCAACACAGCTACAAAGAACCACATCCAGAATTTACAAAGCACTCTCTAGACACAATAGGGGCCAAGCAATGGGAGCTCATGTCTTTAATCCCAGCACTCCAGACACAGAGGCAGGCAGATTCTCTGTGAGCTTGAGGCCAGCCTGGGCTACAGAGAGAACAGGACAGCCAGGGATGCACAGACACCCTGACTTGAACACCACCCTACTCCCCCAAAAAATAGGGCTAAGGACACAGCTGAGCAGTAAAGAACTGTGCCACGCACAAAGCCTCAAGTTCAACTCCTAGGAGCAAGTAAAAAAATAAATCATTCAATTTAAAAATGGGCAAAAGAGGGTGGGTGGGGGATGGGGTAAGGGGACAACATAGGAAATGTAAATAAAACATCCAATAAAAATTAAAAAAAAAAAAAAATGGGCAAAAGACATAGACAGACATTTCCCCTGAAGAGGATTGCAGATGGCAAAGAAGCACATAAAAGGTTCAACCTCATTTGCCATTAGGAAAATAAAAATTCCAACACAATGAAATATTACTATACACTTATCAGGGCTGGCTCAGCTGGGAAAGTGCTTCCCTAGAGTACATAAGGCTAAGGACTCCACCCTCACCTCATAAACGAGGCAGGTGATGAATGCCTGCATTTCCAGTAATTGAAAGGTAGGGGCAGGAACATCAAAAGTTTAAGGGTCATCCTCAGCTGCACAGCAAGATGGGGGTTTGAGACTGACCGGGGATACATGAGACACTTGCAAAAATATTTTTAATTTGTATATATTGTGATTTATAAATAGTGAAGGGGCTGATAGTATAACCTAGTCATAGAATACTGTTTAGAATGACTGAAACCTCAAGTTCAACCCTGAGCACCCCAAAAGAGAACAGTGAAAATAATAACAGCTGGTGAGAACAAAAATTATAACACTTACACACTGCTGGATGCCATACATGCTCTCCAACACTCTGGAAGTTTGGTCAAAAAACTAATGCAACTACCACATAGCCAAACAAAAACCTGGGCATTATTAAAGAAATGAAAGCTTAGATTCACATAAGCAATTTGCAGCGTGCCAACCACAGTAGTCACACCTTAGTCAGTACTCAGGAGGCAGAAACAGGCAGATCTGTGAGTTGAAGACTACCCTGGCCCACACAGCAAGCTCCAGGCCAACTAGAGCTATACAGTGAGTTGTCTCTCTTAAAAAAAAAAAAAAAAGAAAGAAAGAAAAGATAGCCTCTGCCTGTTGAGCAAGCTTCCTGACTTTGTGTAAATACACACACACACACACACACACATATATATATATATATATACATATATATATATATATATATACACACACACACACACACACACACACACACACACACATCAAGCCTGACAATCTTTGTTCACTCAATCCCAGGGTCACACATGGTCAAAGAAGAAAATCAAGTTGTCCTCTCTGACCTCCACATGCACACCCACATACATACACAAAGACATAAAATAATAATAATAATTTGCACAAGTACTTATAACAGTTTTATTTATAATAATCAAAAACTTAAAAGGGGGCTGGAGAGATGGCTCAGTGGTTAAGAGCACTGACTGTTCTTCCAGAGATCCTGAGTTCAATTCTCAGCAACTACATGGTGGCTCAGAACCATCTGTAAAGTGATCTGATGCCCTCTTCTGGTGTGTCTGAAGACAGCTACTATGTACTTATATACATAAAATAAATAATTCTAAAAAAAAAACTTAAAAAGAAAAGATATGCTTCAATCTATGAATAACAGTGTATCTGATACACTCCAAAAGACTACTCAGATACATGGAAACACTTTGATGGGCCTCCAGGAGTTATGCTGTTAGAACATATACTTGCATATTTATATATTTTGAAATAAATTTGTGAAATTAACATAGGTTAATAACTACTAAAGCTTCAGGTACAGCCAATGAAGGGAGGTATAACTTTAGAAAGAATATCAGACATCCCTGTTCAGTCTCTTGACTATAGTGGCAGATACACAAATCCACACAAGTGATAAACCAAATACACAATACCCACCCACAATATAACAGATCTAAGAGAATGCTATGAATCAGTCTTCTGGCTATCAGAGTATAGTTTTGTAAGAAGTTACCGTAACAGACACAAGGCCAAGTATACTCAATTTCTCCCTGTATTTTGTTTGTTTTTAGTTTTGTTTGTTGAGATAGATTCACTATGTATGCTAGGTTATTCTTGAACTCACTGTGTAGTCCAAGTTGGCCTCAAACTCCAAAATGGTCTTCCTGCCTGGGCCTCCCAATTACTAAATTTACATGTATGTACCACCACAATAAGTTCTGCATTATTTTTTACAATAGTATGTGAGTGTTCAAGTATCCTAATTTAAATATGTTTCATGGGGGCTTTAGATATAGCTCAGAAGTAGACAGCTTGCTTAAGATACACAAAGCTCTAAATGAAATATGAAAATAAATATGTTAGACTACAGAAATGGCACCACAGTTAAGAGCATTGGCTGTTCTTCCAGAGGACTGGGGTCAATTCCTTGCACCCATGTGGCAGCTAACAACCATCTGTAACTCAGTTTCCAGAGGATCCAACACCTTCTCCTGGCCTCATAGGGCACTCACTACACATTATACACAGACATAAACATACAGACATAAACATACAGGCAAATACCCATTACACATAAAATGAAAATAAATAAAACCTTAAAAAGTTAAATACATAAAAATGAATCTTTCAAATGACAATGTTTGGGGCCAGGAAAATGACTCAGTCAGTAGAGATACTTGCCACCAAGCCTGTTGATCTAATTTCAAACCCCAAAATCCACATGGCAGAAGAAAAGAACTGCTTCCATCCATCCCGTAAGCTATCCTCTGACCTCCACAGTACATGTGTGTAACTGCCCCCTCATACACAACAAAAAAATTTTTTTAATTTGATGGGAAAATTTAAACATATACATTCCTTCCATGCTATATTATAGGACATTCCCTATTTAGGAACATCTGTTCATATCATCAGAACACTGGGTAAAACAAGATTTTGGGGTTGGGGGGGGATTTTATAACACAGAAAAATTTTCCCAAGCAGAGTTTTTGTTTCAAAATATCTGCTATTCAAAAAAGATTCTATGTGCATGTATGTGTGTGTGCTGTGTGTATATGTGCTATGTGTGCATGTGTACTGTGTATATGTATGCTATATGCATATATGTGTATGCTATTTGTATTTGCTGGGGAGGTGTTTGTGTGTATTTTTGTTCTGAAAAACTTCTTTTGGGATCAGCCTCAAATTCTCCCCAGCTTTGTGGCCTTTGCACATGAAATGTAAGCTCCTCCTCTCACACGCCAAGGCAGCCTTTCAACCCCTTAACTGTGACTAACACATATGCATTTACTGTTTAGACTGCATTCCTCAGAGAAGTATTCCTTTACTCACAACTGGATTGTTTATATATTGTTCTCTCTGTAATGATCATAACTGTAACTTAGGACTGATGGAAAGCCTGGTCTCCCACTATAAAGTTACAAGCCCCGTGATAACAAAGCCCTCTAAAGTACAGGGCCCAACACATCTATTCAACACTGCCATAAAGTCTGTATCTACACAAAGAACAAGAGCAACACACTGATTTCAAAACGGAAAAGCAGCATGGAACATGGCAAACAGCACTGCTGTATTTACAACGGAGTATGCCAGTTCTTGTCCCTCCCATGCACCCCAGGTTACAAGCCAGAAAAGCACATCTGTGCCAGGCATGAGTTCCTAAAAGACATTATAAACCAATGCAAAGAAAGATAGCAAACAGGTAAATGGCACCAGTCGTGATAGCTCACCCATCATCTCAGCAACTGAGGACTGAGACTGGAGGATCACTACTATTAGAGGTCAGACTGCACAACACAGAGAGTTCCAGAACAGCTTGGACTACAGAATGAGACTGTGTCTCAAAAACTAAACAAACAACACAGTCACAGATAAGTGAAGCAGCTGGGTATAGGAATAAGTACCGTGACAAATGGCAAGGAATGCTTGGCAGAGGTGTCCACCTGTAATCCTTGTGTCAAACTGTAGACATTAAGAAGGACTACCAATCCCAAAAGCCAGAAATGCAAGTTACATAA
Source organism: Grammomys surdaster (assembly GCF_004785775.1). Classification (NCBI taxonomy): domain Eukaryota; kingdom Metazoa; phylum Chordata; class Mammalia; order Rodentia; family Muridae; genus Grammomys; species Grammomys surdaster. The sequence continues at coordinate 23,636,457 of NW_021604618.1, forward strand.
GAAATTCATTCATTCATTCATTCATTCATTCATTCATTGGGGGAGAGGTTCTCACTTTATAGCCCTGGCTGGTCTGGAAAGTCTACTTGAAGACCAGGATGGCCTTGGATTCACATAGACCTACCCACTTCTGCCCCAGCAGCACTGGAATTAAAGTTGTACAAAACCATACCAGGCTCCCACTTTTAAATTCAAACTCCTTCAAATATATTTTAACATTATGAGCCTAATAAAAGTTAACCAATGGCCAAGATGAGCCCACTAGTTTGCAGACTGTTAAAAAGCATTCACTTCCTCTTGAGGGAAAAATTTATGAATATATACAATGTAAAATACACTAGAAAAAGCACTTTGTTTTAAGGTAAAGCAACAGTTGCAAACATGTCAAGCTAACATCCCTCTTTCTTAACTACCTCCCCCTCAGCCTACCTCCTCAGACTACTAAGGTTGTCTGTGTTCTCTGACCTTAGAAGAACCAGGCAGAAACCTGAGAAACAGAGTAGTAACACAGTCAAGCAAGTCCTTTAACTTCCTTGCCCACCAGTAACCCCACTGGGGACAATGTCTTTACTGCACAGCTGCTTAAGGATAGAATTAACTAAGATTATGTCACAAGTCACTATCGGGCCTAACACAGAGGACACTATCATTGTGATATGCATGAGACACAATAAATCTTGAAGTTGTAATTACACAAAGTGCTACTTCACCAAAGAGATCCCAGCTCTCAGCCCTAAAACAATACTACCTATGTAATCACCAAATCCCACTCCCTAATTCACAAAACAAGATAAATCTTTTTATCTTTGGAATGAGTCAGCAGGTACAGTTAAGAGTTGATCGAATAATAAACTGAAATCAATTCCTTTGACTGAAACAGTAGTTTACCTGCTTGTCCTGTTTGGCTGAGGTAACCTTTCTATGACCTGACTGATGGAGCCACTCGTACCCAAATGAGAAGACTCCACAGGCTCTGAAAAAGACAGTAGTAGTGGGATATTAGCACAGAAGACGTTTGCCACCAAATTTTAATACAAACTCAGAAATGTGGGCAACACCAAACTAATCATGCATTTCTGAAGGCTTGCTGTACACTACATAACTAGGCTTCCTTACACATAATCTCAACTGTGTGTTTAAATCTCTCTGCCCCAACAGGACCGTAAACACTACACAGGAGATCCGAGCCTTCCGCTGCTCACCTGAAGCTCTGTTTTCTGTCAGATGCTCATTGAACGAGCTATTACTGTCTCCTTGTTCTGCAGCAGTTTGTTCTGGATTTGACACAATATCCTAGAAAATACGAGTATGTAAGATCCTCACAGTACACAAAGTAGTACAAAAGGGACTTTTCTGTGTGTGAGAACACGTTCGTTTTATTTTTTTCCCCCATCAGCTTTATCCAAAAGATAATCATCAACTAAACACGTTAGTTTTCGGGGTTGGTTTGGTTTAGGGGTAGGAAAAAAAAAAAAAGAACTCAACTCTGTTCAACCATTTTCGAACTCGGCATCACTCACTCACCAACACGGGGTTCTCTTTGTGCATCTGCAGATTAGGAAGGTGTCGAGACAGTACGCTGAAGTGAGAACCTGCATCTTCTTCCAGAACCTGGCTTTCAGGCTGAGAATCTTCTATTATCAGGCAAGGAGTGTCTTGCTGAGAGAAATCTGAATCCAACTGACTTCCAGTAGGGTCCATCTGCTCCCCTGGAATGGAATAACAAAAGATCAGTACGGAGAGTAACCCTACTGAGCCTTCCTCACACAATCCGAGACTAAATAATGGGGCGGAAGTGTGAGAGCGAGAAACGGACCATTCTAGAGCTCCTGAGCAGCCCACATTTGCAATCGCTCTTGGTACTTTCTCAGCTATCTGCCCAGCCCTCATTTCTCCGTTATTTATCACCGAGCCTCTGGATCCTTCGATTCCCTCCCTCCCTCCTTTCTCTTCACCTTCCCTCAGACACCCTTCCCTCCTCACCTCTTCTCCCCGCCCCTTTCCATCCCCCACACAACTCTGCCCGCGTTCTGACGCCACTGGGCCCCGGGAAGACCTCTTCGCAACCCCGGCGGGCGGGAAGCCATGGCTCTCATGCGGCCTCAGGACCACCGCGGTGGCCGCCACCCCACCCCCTCCCCGGGCCCTCCAACCCCGTCCCCGTCACCGCCGCCATGCTTGCCACCCCGCCCCCTACGGGCGGCCAGCCCTTCAAGCCCGCCACCCGGGTCTCCGCGGCCGGCTCTCACGGCTTTGCTCGCAGCACTACCTGGCATCCCGGCGAGAGGTCCCTCGCGCTGGATCTATAGATCTCTGCACGCTGCCCAGGCCCCTCCAGGTCGATCCCCAGGTCGCCACCGTAGCCACCGCCGCCACTGGCCGCGAGCTCCCCCTTTTCCCGTCACGTCACTTAGTATCGGACCGCCCATTCGCTGTTGTTGTCTGCCACTCAGGAAATCCTATGGATGATAGGTGGCTGGGGTGAAGTGCCCGCCCCTCGCGTAAGAAATGGAACACGGCGGCGTGTTTCCATGGTAGCATGGACGTCGCAGGCCCTCCCCCTAATACAGACAGAATGACAGTATCCTTGAACCGAAGGGACATTAAGAGGGCATGAAATAAATATCCTTGCCTGAAGGATGGGGGTACTCACTACTCACACTTGAGGGTTTCGGCCCCTTCACTGACTTCCATGGAAAAGAAGAGTCTCCTGGCTTTTCAGAGAAAGGGCAAAGAGGAGAATTGAGGATAGCTAGTACCTCTGAGATGGTGAAATGGAAGAGACAAGACTTTATGGGGTTTGCCAGTGTCGGTCAGGATCCCTTCTGTAGACCTCTGCTTGAACTTAAGTAAGGCCTCCATTGTCCCATTCTATGTCTCTGGCAGTTTTTATTTTGTTGTTGTTTTGCATTGTCTTCTTGTTCCCACTCCCCTTCAAGCTTCCTATTTGTGTCTCTCTGCCCTTTCTTTTATGGGATTGCAGCAGCCCCAGACGCTTTGCACCTCCCATTGAAAGAACTGAGCATTGTGATCCTCAAACTAGTAGCAAAGAGAACAGCTGTCACCCCTACTAACTCAATGACCTAAACGATCCAGGCCCAGAGATTTAATTATCCTAATTATGGTGTCAGGGTCTTATAAAAGGTGTGGCAGCTGTGACAACTATTAATGAACTGAACCCAAGATACATCCATAGCTTCATTGTCATTTTCATTTAAAGAGCTGTTGGATCTAGGCTAGAATTCTAACCAAGCAGCTGTCAGTAGGGAAAGCACCTAGCACAGTGCCAAGGATATACATAGTAGGCATTAAAATGGAGGCAGTTTTCTCTACTCCAGACTCAGAATTATTTAGGCACAGCCCATACATGGTTCTCAACTTCTATAAATGCCCAGTTTAGCACTTGAAATAAGCTAAGCTTAGAGAGGAACATCCTACCGGCCAATCTTCTTTCTGCTGCTATAAATTACACTGATCATATTTTTCTAACCGAAAAATCAAAGCATGTTGTTTTCATATACATTACTTATAGGAACAAAAGGACCAGCTTAAACGAAATTGCTCTGAAAATTTAGATAGGACCTGTTATTGTTATAACTAAAATTCCAGTCCTAGACTGTTTTACAAGTGAAGCAAAAATGACCCAAATCACAGAGACACATCTCACTTCTTAAACCTAAAATCATTCATGATTGACTCATGTATTTCTCTACTGAATACTAGACATCAAATTAATGCAATCAAAAAAAAAATCCAGCTCAAGCCGACATCAACTATAGGAGAGCAGGAGGTGTATCAGTCTGCTTAGCTTGAGAGGGAAGAAACCAACTAGGTCTAACACAAGGCAGACTGACACTGATTCCCACAGAACTCTCCTCAGGGCCACCATGTTGTCATTCTTGATGCTGCAGCTCTTCTCCCCCTAGTGAGACATAAACATCTAGCTCTTTCTGCTTACTTTGATGTTAAAAAAAAAAAAAACCCATGTTTGTCAAAACTCATAAAACTAAGCACTGGAAAGATGGCTCAGCAGTTAAGAGCACTGCTTGCTCTTCTGGAGAACCCAGGTTCTATTCCCACCACCCACACAGTGGCTCACAACCTTCTGTAACTGCAGGTCCAGGGAATTCCACCTTCTCTTCTGGCCTTGATGGACACTGCATATACATATGTGCAAGCAAAAGCCCATACAAACCAAATAAAAATAATTCTTAAGGAAAGTTCAACTCACAAAACTACGAAAAGCACATTAAATTAAGTAAATGAACCTGAGCCATTCCCATTACTAACTAATCAAGAGGTTTTAAAAAATAAAAAACCGGGAAGAAAAACTGTGAACTCCTTGTTAGACAGTGTAGTGATTAAGTTAGTCATTGAGTTATCCCAGAAGATAAGAAAATACAGGCAGGGGGCTGGAGAGATGGCTCAGCAGTTAAGAGCACTGGCTGCTCTTCCAGAGGTCCTGAGGTCAATTCCCAGCAACCGAATGGTGGCTCACAACCATCTGTAATGGAATCTGATGCCCTCTTCTGGAGTGTCTGAAGACAGTTACAGTGTACTCACTAACATAAAATAAATAAATCCTTAAAAGATAAAAGTAATAAAAGGCTTTTAAAAGAAAAAAAAAAAGCACAGGCAGGATGGTGACCCCCTGGGGCTCTAGCTGACTTACACCTAGGTGATTACCCCTAGGTGAGCCCAGGCTCTGATGCCCCTACAAGGAAGCATCAGCAGCTCCATTTGCAGCTTCATCTCTACTTTCCCCACTGAAGCCCCGCCCTGAGAAGAAAATGGCACAAGACTCCATGTTACCTTGCTTTAAAGTTTAACATTCGGACATTCAGCCGGTGGTTCGGGGAGAAGTACCTTCCACCTTAGATCATGGCCAAGTTCGTCCACAGCTTCGCAGAGAAGGCACCCTTGATGGTGGCCGCTGCCATGACTTACTCGAAGCCTCTCGATTGGCCACATTTTGGCACTATGCCAAGGTTGAGCTGGTTCCCCCAACTCCTGGTGAAATCCCTACAGCTATTCAGAGCATGAAAAAAATAATTCAAAGTGCTAAAACTGGTAGCTTCAAACACCTTACAGTTAAGGAAGCTGTGCTGAATGGTTTGGAGGCCACTGAGGTATGGATGTGGTTTTATATCGGAGAGATCATAGGCAAACGTGGCATTGTTGGCTATGATGTTTGAGGACCAATCTTTAACTTCTGATTTGTGTTCTTTTTTTTTTTTTTTTTTTTTTAAAGATTTATTTATTTTATTTATGAGTACACTGTAGCTGTCTTCAGACACACCAGAAGAGGGCATCAAATCTCATTACAGATGGTTGTGAGCCACCATGTGGTTGCTGGGATTTGAACTCAGGACCTCTGGAAGAACAGTCAGTGCTCTTAACCTCTGAGCCATCTCTCCAGCCCCCACTGATTTGTGTTCTTATTTGAATGTTCTTGGACCACATGTAACGGGACTGCTATCTGAATAAAATACTAGCTGTCAAAAAATAAAATAAAATAAAATAAAGTTTAACATGCTGTGTTGTCAGAAAATGTTTCTCCTGATTAACCCACCTAAATCCTTTCCTCTAAAGTTTTAAGCCATTTTCTCTCAGGTTGTCTCTAACCAATATCTTAAAAACCTACAGAGAATCTCATCAAGCTGGGATCACACCACTGGGTCCCACAATTCAATAAATTTCAACCAACCAAACAAATGTGACGAGCCTTAGTTTGCCAAGTCTTTTTCTTATGTCCCTTCACAGATGTCTCCAAACAAAAGAACCCCAGCCAGTTTAACCCACATTGACCAGCCGTTAACTGTGCTTAATGGTTGCCCATAGGAAGCATGGCTTTGGACCTCTGTAGCAGAGAACTCCACTGAGGATCTGAGAAGTATTAAATTTAACTAATAGGGACACAATCATACATCCCCCTTTAAGCTTTGAGAATAAAGTATTCCAAGCTGATTTATAATTAACCATCATTGATTCTAACCCTTAAGCTGCCTTCTGTTGTGTTTGAACCTACAAAAGCATGGCCAATCACAAACCAGTGTTGTAATTAGCAGCATCTATTACTATATACTCACCATGTGGCAGACACTGTGCTACTTACTATGATCTCACCTAATAGCATCATACTCTATGGAAAGTACAGATGAACAAACCAGGGCTTAGGGACTTGAAATAAATAAATAAGTCAGGCAAGGTCTCCGAGGTGATAGGAGTTCCCATTTGAACCCAGTCTGTATAGCTACAGAGCTTAGTAGTGACAAATCGCCCAGTGGTTAACGCTGAGCCTCTGTTTGGTTTCAGAATGTATTTTCTTTCCCTCCAATGTTGCCTATAGGTATTCCCGACAGTCCAGAGACTTGCAATTAAACTATAGTAAAGAAAGCAGGAGAAACTGAGACACTGTCAACACCACATCTTGGGAAGAAGCTAAGACAACATAAAGGTGACGGTAAGAGTAAGACGGGAAAATGAAACTGCTGAGGCCATTTATAACCTGGACTAAACTATCTCTAGGACAATCCTACCGATGCCTGCAGACCCAGCAATAGACTCACCCTAGGGAGCATGCCTTATCCCTACTCAACTCCTCTGTCAATCTTTTTAATTTAAAAAAATTTTAATTTAAAATAATTTAATTAAAAGTTAATAGCCTGGCACGGTAGCACACACCTTTAATCTCAGTACCTGGTAGGCAAAGACAGGAGGAACTCTCTGAATTCAAGGCCAGTGTGATCTACATTAATGAGTTCCAGGCCAGTCAGGGCTACAGAAAATGCTCTGTCTTAAAAAACCAAACAAACAAAAAATGAATTTAAGAGATTACAACGTGATTAAAAGCAATATGGCAAAATGTTTCTGTGTTGACCTAGGCAGAGTGCTCATGGCTACATGCCATACTTGTGTTTCTTTATTATCTATTTTTTTATATATAAGTTGTCAAGTAGTTGGGGCCATACCCAGTATCTGATTATTTTTTAAATCACAGGAAAATAAAGCCAAGTGTAGTGTCTCATGCCTTTAATCTCAGACTTAGACGGCTACAGCAGGAGCAGTAAGAGGAGGCTATGAGTGCCAGGCTAGCCTAGGCTACAGAGTGACACCTTGCACCACCCGCCCGCAAAAACTGCAGCATGAAATTTTATTATTTTAACCATTATTGCTTGGTTTTGTTCATTCATTGATTGGATTTCTTTTTTCCTTTTAAGGTAGAATGTCACACTGTGTAGTCCAGGCTGGCCTGGAACTCTGTGAAGCAGGCTAACTCCAAAGTTGTGGCAATCTTCCTGCTTCTGCCTCCTGAGTGCTGGAATTAAAACTATGTACTATCACCACGGACATTTTTGACCTTTTTTTAAGTACACGGCTTGGCAGCATTGGGTACAGACACATCATGTGGTAGAATCATCTTCATCTTGGTGTTCTTCATCTTTATAACTGTCCCTATTAAATATTAACTCATCATCCTCCTCTCCTGAAGCCCCAAGAAATACCCATTCTAATCTCTGGCTCTAAGAATGTTTCAACTGTAGATACCATAGAAGTCTGATTATATATCTGCCCTTTGTATCTGGTCTGGCTTATTTCATTTAACACAATATCATCAAGGCAATTCATGTTGTAGTTTGTCAGAATTTCCTCCTCCTTCTCCTCCTTTTCCTTTTTTTTTTTTTTTGAATAGTTCAGACTGGCCTCAACTTTGAACTCCTGACCTCTTGTATCTATCTCCCAGGCACTGGGAGTAGTGGCACATGCTCTTAGTGGCACTACTGTCCCTGGTTTCCCAGCACAAGGTTAGCTGTGATGAGCTGTAGTTTTCTCCCCTTCCACCATGTGTGTGAATAGCAAGCCCTGCACACACAGTCTGGGATTGCGTCCCTACTTCCCATCTCCTCCCCTGCACCTGCTCTCTGCTGAGTGGCATCATCAATTCTGCAGAGTCTTTGGATCTCAGATGCAGATATGCAGGACCAGGAAGCAGTTCAGAGGTAGAGTGCTTGCCTAGCACACATGAGGCCCCTGAGCATAATCCCTAGAGCTGTGTCTTAGTTGGGGTTTCATCTCTGTGAAAAGCCAGAGGATGACCAAGGCAACTCTTATAAAGGACAACATTTAATTGGGGCTGGCTTACAGGTTCAGAGGTTCAGTCCATCATCAAGGCAGATGATGTCATCCAGGATTATTGTTATACATACATCTATACCATTTACACAACTTATTATCTTTATCCCATACTGTTCTTCCACATTCCAAACTGAAATATGTAACTTCTTACTCAATCTCTTCATTTGGATATCCAGTTGGCATGTCAAAGTGAACATACTTAAACTAAACTCATCTACTGATGTGCTCCACCAGCTAACACTAGCTTTGTCCTTTCAGATGATTTTGTTTTGAATGGTGGAAGACTGTTATTATGTTGTTGCTGCTCTTTTTTTGTTTTTGTTTTTGTTTTATTTTGTTTTGCTTTGTAGATTTTTTGTCTGTTTTTGTTGTTGTTTTGGTTTTGTTTGTTTGTTTTTTGAGAAAAGGCATGATATAAAGCCTGGTCAGGCTGAAATTCACTGTGTAACTTCGACTGGCCCTAAACTTTTGTTGATCCACTGACCTCAATCTCCTAAATTCTGGGATTATAGTTGTGTGTCACTACATCCAGTTTAGAGATGTGTGTGTGTGTGTGTGTGTGTGTGTGTGTGTGTGTGTGTGTGTGTAAGACAGGGTCTCATGGAACTAGCCTCAAAGTAACTATCTTGCTAAGGCTGGCCTTGAACATTTTACTTTCTTATCACTGCCTCTTGAATGTGAAGATTATAAGCATACCCAGGCAATGATAGCACACGCCTTTAATCCCAGCACTCAGAAGGCAGAGGCAGGTGAGTTTCTGAGTTCGAGACCAGCTTAGTCTATAGAGTGAGTTCCAGGACAGACAGACTTTGTTACAAAAAAAAAAAAGAAAGAAAGAATGAAAGGAAGAAAGAAATAGAGAAAGAAAGAAAGAAAAGAAAAGAAAAAGGAAAAAAGAAAAGAGAAAAGAAAGGGCTGGAGTGATAGCTCAGCCGTTAAAAGCACTGACTGCTTTTCCAGATATCCTGAGTTCAATTCCCAGCAACCACATGGTAGCTCACAACAATCTATAATGGGATCTGATGCCCTCTTCTGGGGTGTCTGAAAATAGCAACAGTGTACTCATAAAATAAATAAACCTTACAAAAACAAAGAGCAGTAGTGCCTCTATAATATTAAAAAAAGAAAGAAGAAAGAAAATCACAGGCATGAGCTACAGAATATGATTTACAGTCTTTTTTCTAAAGGACTTTTAAAAAGATGTATTTATTTTATTTTGTGTATATGGAATGTTTTGCCTGCATGTATATACCTAGGAGACCAAACAAGTAGATCAAATTTTCTAGAACTAGAGTTTACAGAGTTGTAAGCCACCATGTTGGGGTTGTAAGCCACCTGGGTCCCCTGCAAGAGCAACAAATGCTCTTAACCCATGAGCCAACTCTCCAATCCCTAAAGATTTAATTATTTTTTGGCCCTTCATTAAGTTGTTATCATTTTTTCTTCATTAATTGTTTGTTCACTTTACCTCCTGATCCCACTGTTTTATTTACATGTATGTGTGTGAGTATGAGGGCTACATCTATGTACACTTGAAGAAGCCAGAAGAGGTCATCAGATCCCCTGCAGCTGAAGTTACAGGCCAGACAGTAGTACATGGTGCTGACATGGGTGCTGGGAACTCAACTCCAGTCCTCCAGAAGAACATCGATCTGAGACATGCTGAGCCCCCAGAGCCATTATTTTTCATAGAAAATTTTTAAAATAACTCATTACTTATAATCCAACTTCAACAACTATCAATAAAGGCCCAATACATATCTTTTGAATTCCTAAAAATCAAACCCAGGCCTTTGCCAAAGCATTCTGCCACTGAGATATACCTTCAGCCCTAAATACCAATTCTTATTTCATCTATATCCCCACTTATTACTCTCAATCTGGTTATTCTTAAGCAAAGTCCATAGGTCATATAATTTCCATTTAAGCATTGTTATGAGTATGTAAAATACAAAGAAATCATTTAAATGTAAGGCCATCATTAACACACCCAGTGAAGATTAATAATGACTTAATCTTACCAAATACTTAGTGTTCAACTTTTTTTAAAAATAGAGTTGGAGTTTATTAACAGACATTTTGGGTGTTGGAGAAATAGCCCAGTGGCTAAGAACACTTGTTGGCTTAAAGAGAGCCCAGGTAGGAGCTGATGGCCAGCTATTCTAACTAAACCATCAAGTGCCAAGTTCAGTGAGAGACCTTGTCTCAAAAACCTAAGAGGGAGAGCGATAGAGAAAGACAGCCAGAGTTAACCTCAGACCTCTGTACACCAAACACAGACAAGCCCCTACCCATGCATTTTGGCATATACACACAAAAATACTAAATGAGTAACTCAATTAATTAAAAAAAAAACAGGATTATAAAAAGAGAGATACCTAGGGAAAAAATAAGGCATATCCAAGAGCATGGATATGAGTCAGCCTCTCTCTCTCTCTCTCTCTCTCTCTCTCTCTCTCTCTCTCTCTCTCCTCCCTCAACGTCCTTTTAGTGTTTTATGTGTATAATGTTTGGCTTGCATAGATGTATGTGCACCGCATGTGTGCCTGATGCCTGCTAAGGTCAGCAGAGGATGTTACATGCCCTGAACTAGAGTCCAGACAATTGTGAGCCGCTGTTAGGTGCTGAGAATTGAACTGAAATGATCTGCAAGAGCAGCATGTGCTCTCAACCACTCAGCCAACTCCTCAGCCCAGATGTAGGCTTCTCAAGAGAAAGCTGCCTATGTTCTTCACCTCATAATTTGTTTCCTAATTCCAAGTGAGGTGAACACTGGATTATGTGATACTTATTATCTCTTTTCATTTGTAAGTGTTCTTTGTTGTTTATTTTCCCCCAGTGGGGAAAAAAATAGTAAACCCAGGGCTTTGCAAGTTCTCTGCCACTGAAGTGCACTCCAGCCCATTGTTTTATTTCTTTTTTTAAAAAAAATTCTTTTAAATTTTTAATTGCACTTATTTAATGTATATGTATTTTGGTGTGAGAACCTATGCATATCATGGTGCATGTGTAATGGCAGAGGACAATTTACAGGAGTCTCTCTGTCCAGTATGCGGACACCAGGGATCAAACACAAGTTGTCAGGCTTGGAGACAGGTCCCTCTGCCCACAGAACCATTTCACCTGCTTTTTAATTTCTTATAATGTGTTTATTTCTGTAATGAAACAATGTCATTTGTTTTGTAAGTGCAAAATTTAACTCACCAGCCAGGACCTCAAAACTAAGTTATAGCAGACACATCACTTCTGCCACCACAGAGATAGGCCCTAAGAGTGCCCTGTGGTAAGAGACAGCTTTCCTCAGACAAAAGGAGGATTGGAGTCAATCATGTTGGCTTGAGCCTGCAGGCTCAGCATTAGAAAGGCAGAGAGGCAGGGGGCTGGAGAATTCAAGTATAGCCTGGGCTATATAGCAAAACTCTGTCTCAACCAAAAAAAAAAAAAAAAAAAAAAAAAACCTAAATAAAACCCACGAAGAAACAAAAGTTGTGGTGGGGTTGGAGGATGGCTCAGTGGTAAATTACTCCCTAAGCAAGCTTAAGAGCTTAACTTTAGAAATGCAGGACTCACACAACCCAGACAGGGCAGGACATGTCTTTAATCCCTACGGTGAAATGGAGAGGCCCCAGAAACTTGAGGGCTAGCCTGGCATATGCTGCAGCACCAAGAGCCCCTATTTCAAACACAATGGAAGGTGAGGAGACACAGACACAGAGTTGTCCCACCCTAGTCAACATGAATATCATGTACATGCTTGGAAGGGCATATACACTCTTGGTGGGAAAGTAAATCACCTAGCAACTATGAAAATCAGTATGTAGATTCCCCCAAAATAAGATTATATGATCCTACACCACCCCTGAATGGAAAGAGGAAAGGGAAATGTCTTATTTTTTTTTCTTCACAATGCTCTAGAAGAGAAAGAGAAACTTAATGTTCTACCCATATGCTTATGTGAACAAGTTATAATTAGGAAAATTATTCAGTAAATATTTACCATGGGTCTCCTCTGAGGGCCAGACACAGGAATAAATGCAAAACGCCTCTTTAATTCTAGCACTCAGGAGGCAGAGGCAAGAGGATCTCTGTGAGTTTGAGGCCAGCCTGGTCTACATATCAGGGTTACATAGTGAAACTCTGTCTTGATTTTTTTTTTTTTGGTCTTTTGTTTTGTTTTTTGTTTTTAGTTTTTTTTAGACAAGGTTTCTCTGTATAGCCCTGGCTGTCCTGGAACTCACTCTGTAGACCAGGCTGGCCTCGAACTCAGAAATCCACCTGCCTCTGCCTCCCAAGTGCTGGGATTAAAGGCACGAAACTCTGTCTTGAAAAACCAAAAAAAAAAAAAAAAAAGCAAAGTTCAAGTGATTAATTCCTGCCTTTTCAGGGTTTGACTCTAGGTCTTACAGATGAACTGTCTATTCATGCTGGAAAGGTGACCCTCTAACTTGCAGGTATACATTATGATCATAGTATTTTTCCTCAAAGCCAAGGACAAGCCTCTGACACAGCAAACTTGTAACCCAATACTCCCCTCTCTGTATCAAGAATGCTTTCCAGGCAGAACCAAACCCAGCATAGGGTGGGAATCTGAGCTCCTGTTGGATATTCTGGTTGATAAGACCATGCAACCTCAAAGAGCAAGCTGAGAGGTTCTGCCATATGAGCTCAAGTCCCAGGACAGCTAATGACATTCACCAGCCTACAAGTCAGAGAGAGAGGCCACCATCTTTCATGTCAGAGTTACCAGAACTGGCTTTGGTCTTATGGGAACTTTGAGCTTGGACTCGTGTGTCTCTTTCCCACCAACACACACAGTCAGAGTGAGTTTAAGTAATTAAAATACAGTTCTGCTGTTTTCATGAAGACAGCGTCAGTGTCTTAACTAGCAAGCATGAGGCTATTTTCAGAGAAACCTTAGCGATGCCCCTTCCATCTTGTTTGATCTAACACCTAAGTTATCGCTATGCTTTAGTATCTGATAGAGGCCTGAGCTATGAGTTCCCCCAATTGACTCAGACACAGCCAAGGTAACAATACCTTTCACACCACTTACTTCCTGGTGTGTGTGTGTGTGTGTGTGTGTGTGTGTGTTAGTAACTGTGCATGTATCTATGTGTGAAGGCCAGAAATTAAACTCAGGTGGCATTCCTGAGGACTTTCTTAGTTAGGGTTACTGTTGTGGTGAAAAACTCCATGACCAAAAGCTACTTGCAGAAGTGAGGGGTTTTGTTTTTCATCTTACAGTTGCAAATCATAGCCCATCACTGAGGGAAGTCAGGCAGGAACCCAAACAGGGAAAGGACTGGAGGCAACAGCTGATGGAGAAGCCATGGAGGGGTGCTGCTTACTGGCTTGCTCACCCCGTTTTCTTACACAGCCCAGGACCACCTGGGCAGGGACAGACCCACCCACAACAGGCGGAGCATATCAATCACTAAGACAATGTAGTACAGTCTTTCCTGACTACAGAGAGATCTTATGAAGTCATTTTCTTAACTGAGAAAGCTTTTTCCCAAACCACACTAGCTTAATGTCAAGTTGACATAAAACTAGCCAGGACAGGACTCTTGTCTACCTTGTATGTTTGTTTGTTTGTTTTTAATCTATTTATCAATCTAGTGTGTATGTCTGCATATATGTCTATACATTATGTGCAAATATGGTCCCATAGAGGCTAGAAAAGGGCATCAATTCCCATGAAGTTACACATAGTTGTGAGCATGTAGATACTTAGAATTAACTCTGATTATTCAGTCTCCTGACCCCAGAGCCATCTCTACAGCCCCCCAGAACACCTTTTTTTTTTTTTTTTTTTTTTTTTAAGACAGTATCTCTCGCCGGGTGGTGGTGGTGCATGCCTTTAATCCCAGCACTTGGGAGGCAGAGGCAGGCGGATTTCTGAGTTCGAGGCCAGCCTGGTCTACAGAGTGAGTTCCAGGACAGCCAGGGCTACGCAGAGAAACCCTGTCTCGAAAAACCAAAAAAAAAAAAAAGACAGTATCTCTCACTGGGACATGGGGCTTGACAATTAAGTTAAGCTGGTTGGCCAGCAAAACCCAGGTATCCTCCTGTCTCTGCCTCCTTAAGTACTGAGATTACAAGCATATAGCACTATTTTGGGCTTTTTATATGAATTATAGAGGTTAAACTCTGCTTCTCATGCTTATACAGAAAACAGTTTATGAACTGAATTATCTCCCCAGCCCTCCAGTTTTTGCTTTATGACCATGCTAGTGCATGCCTAAGGAAAAAGGCTGTACTGGTGTCTTCCTCTTGCACTAACAGACTTCTCTTCCAGTGGTGGGCCCTTAGAGATGCTTTACACAGTTCAATGGCCCCTCTATGTTCATAAATCAAAGGCATTAGCTATACCCAATAACTGTTACAGAGAGTCCTAAAGATCATCTGTGACAGGCAAAGGAATCCACAGTTAAATCAAACACTAAAATGAACTCTGCAGTCACCTATATCAACTATATGTACACAGACATGACTGTATTACATCCATGCACAGCACAATTTTCCAACAATCCTTTGGGTGAATCTTTGATTTGTTTTTTGCTTTGTTTTTAACTTGAGACAGAGATTCACTCACTATTTGGTCCTGGCTGGCCTGGAACTCACTGTGTAGATTAAGCTGGTCTTGAATTCAGAGATCTACCTACTTTTGCTGGGATTAAAGGCCTGCAACAGCCACATGCCAACAACAGATGGGACTTTGATTAACATACTTTTACTATACAACTTCTGACACAGCAGAATTTTAAACATGGACACAAAACAGGTAAAAACTTGTTACTTGGCCTTTGTTTATTCATTTTGCAAGACAGGGTCTGTTAAGCAACATAGGGCAGCCTTCAACGTGCTGCGTAACTAGGGATGAATTCCTGATCTTCCTGCTTCTAACTCTCAAGTGTGAGGCTAACAGATGCATGCCACCACCCTGCTCTTCTTTACTCAGCTTTCTATGTCTTTCCCAGGTGTTTGCAGTCATTATAAATTCTGGCGCACAGGGTCTGGATGCTCAGTGGTTAGGAATGATTGCTGTCCTTGCAGAAGACTAGAGTTTGTCCCCAGCATCTACACTGGGCAGCCCATGACCTCCTGCAATACTACTTTTCTTTTAGTCTTCATGGCTACCCAAACTCATGTGCTCATACACCACAGAGGCACAGACATACAAAAATTAATTAATCAATTAATTAAAATCTGGCCAAGCATGTTAGAGCATGCCTTTAATTCAAGCACTTGGAAGGCAGAGACAGGTAAATCTCTGAGTTCGAGTCCAGCCTAGTCTACATAGTAAGTTCCATTTCAGCCAGCCAGGGCTATATAGGGAGACCCTGTTTGAAAAGAGAAAAAAAAAATCAGAAGCATACATGCATACATGTAAACACTCCAGTTTTCTTTACAGAACCCCTTGTGCAAATATGTATATAATTTAAGACTTTAAAATATTTTTTTTGTTGATGGAGTTTTGCTTGTTTGACTTAGGGCCTCACTATGTAGCCCAGTCTAGCCTTGACTTTAGCAATTCTCCTGCCTCATCTACTAAGGAATTAGCACACACACTCCACACTATATCCTGCTTTAAAATACTTTCTGGTACTGCAGTGACGGTAATGGAAACATTACCCAGAAGAGGATGATGAAGAGATGCCTGGAGCCAATCTTGCTATGACCTTGTCTGCCTTTGGCAAAGGGACCACTAAGTAGTTATCCAGACCACACATTTGATTTTTTTACAGTCCAAATTTGCAGCTGTAATTACTAAGACTTGATTCTAGCAGAGTCTGAGATCAGACTCCCATTTCTGCCCCTACTGTCTAATCTGTGTGTGATTCCTCCTGTACTATTTACATCTATTGTCTAACCTCTGTTAGCCTTAATGGAAGCTGACTCTGTACTTAACTGCTGCTGTCCCTTAGACAGAGACCCTCTGCTAGTTAAAAGGCTGGTCTCTACAGTTGCTATGGAAACTGTCCCCTTGTTCTCCCCACACTCCATTCTGGCTCCCTGCCACATGTGCTACTCTTTATGACTGTAGTAAAGGCCTGCACATTTTTTCCACACCATTTTCCAGATTCGGGTCTGCAACTGGCAGTGTGTGGGAAGAGGCACCCTACCATCTGATGTCCTGAGAATACTGCTTTCTTGTCTGTGCTGCAAAAAGGATTTTCATGGCATGTCCAAAGTATTTACAGTAGGGACTGGCTGCTTAGGTATAGTATGTTTCATCATTGGGCCAGGATTTCTGTGAGGTACTTAACAATCAGAACGTGGCTCACTGGTAGCCTTGTGGTATCAGCTATTATCGCTTTCCTATCCTTGTAAGGAGTGGGATGTGTACATGTTTCATATGTGTGCACATGTGAGTGTAAGAGAACAACCTGGAGTGTTCCTCAGATACCCTTTACTTGTTTGTACTATAGATACCAGGGTCTTCATTGGCCTAGCTGGCCAGCAAGCTTCCAGGGACTCATCATCTCTGGGATTGCAAGTACAAACTTCTGTGTGTGTCTTTTTTTTTTTTTTTACAGTTCTGAGAATCTGAAGTCATGCTTTCAAGGGGAGTACTTTACCAACTGAACCATCTCCGCAGCCTTCCTTCTCTTTTATCATCTCCAAAGTGCACGGAAGAAAAAGCAAGTATAACTAGAGCCTAAACACAGGCCTTCTGTCTGACGCACACAACAGAATGACTCAGGGTAAGACCGGCTATAGTGGTGGAGACTCTTTGAAGAATGGAGAATTGGGGGTAAGGCAAGAGGAGAGAGGAAGGAGAGAAAGGGATGGAGAGGACAGGGAAAGATAGAGAATATTAATTCAGTTTTATACAGTAATTACACGGTCTCCTAAATTTATCCACTGTGCCACATCACTAGTAGTTGGGAAGTCTTTCCTGGGTTTTACTCAAATCCTCCTTGCTGCAGTCTGAGCTCATTGGACTCAGCAAAGATGGAGACTAGCCAACCACTATCCTTGGAATAACTACTCTCCAGGGACTCAGGGTAGGAAGGTCATCCTGTCCCCTCCAACACTGCGCAACCTGCTTGACCACGCCCAGAGCTCGGGCAAGGACAGGGAAACCCAGGTTGGTAACCTAGAACCTGGCAGGTAGCGAAGGGGAAAAAAAAATTCAGACAACAATAATAGCCAGATGGAGACCACAATAGAAACTCCGAGACGGCGAAGGGCAAGATGGCTCCCCAACGTTCGGGAGAAGCTGCGGAACTGCCTCCCACACTGTACTCAACGCAGACACAGTCTAGCTAGATGTTGTTCTCGCGCAGAGGCCTTGGACTCCGCCCTCGGCTGGGTCCCTCAGAACCCTTACCCTGGCTCAAGTCGCGGGTGGGGAGGGACACTTGGTCAGGAAAACTGCAGGTGGAGGACTGCAGCCACCACCCCATCGGTACAGGGACCGCATCCCGGCCCCGCCCCTGCGGTGCTCCAGCCCCGCCCACAGACAGACAGTGACCAATGAGCGGCTCCTGCCGCCGGCCTTTAAGAACCGCGCGCACTCTCCCCGCAGCGGACGCAGCCAGCCTAGCATTCCGCGGGAGTTTCCATGGCGACCGAGGCCGGGACCGCGCGGCCTGGCAGCGTTGCCATGGAGACAACTAGGGAGCTGGGGCTCCAGAGCCTCGGTGCACCGCCGGCTCAGAACCCTACGGAGCCTCTATGCGAGGCCGGTGCCGCGGTAGGGGCAGCGCGCTGGGACCTGCAGAAATACTCCTTGCTCATCGTTATCGGCGATATCGGTACGGAGAGTCAGCTGAGGGCCGTACGGGCCCACCTTGAACAAGGTGAGCGGCTCTCCTGGCTTTCACGCAGCACTCCTTCAGTGTCTCTCCGCCATCTGCATTCATCTCCCAGTGCACATTTCTGTCTCCTCCATCTCTATGTGCACTTCCCGAAACCTGCGACCCTGTCATCTGTATCTTCCATGAACGTGCCCTGTCCCCTCGAGCTGCCAACATCTTGCTTGCCCATCCTTTCTACATACCCCATTCTGTTCCGCAGTCTCCCGGAGCAGGAGGAGCTCCGTGCAGACCCTGGGGTCCCTCTGGTCACACCCCTTTCCCCCAAAACGTCTGGACCACATATCCGAAAGTCCTCACCAGACCCTGAAAAGTCCATGTCCCTACCTTACAGTTTCTTCTTTAGGGGAGGTTTTTGAACGCAGGGTACACATCTCAAATCTCTGAACGCTGGCAGCCAAGTTGAGAGAGTGACCTTCGTGGTTCCGCAGCTCACCTCCCTCAGCCGTGCCTGTGGCGCAGTGCTGCGGAGCCACCTGCGGGTGGAAGCAAGGGGTGGAGGTAAGGGAGGGGGCATAGGAAAATCTAGAATCTAATTTAGCAAGAGGCATCATTATGAAAACAGACCCTTATGGTGTCATTTCTACCATAACTGTTTTGCCTTGAAAAACAAAACAAAAACTACAAGCTCATTTATTGGCAAATCCAATCTAAACTCTGCCCTTTGCCCTCAGGTTCCCACAAAGGGAAAAAGCAGGTACTACCTATCCTCCTTAAAGGTGTCACCTCCCTTTCCTCTCCCAGGAGCTTGACAGTGCTTTCTGCAGATGACTTTGTCTAGAACCCTCTTTTTTTTTTTTTTTCCTTTTTCTTTTACAGGGATTCTCTCCTGGAACATTGACTTATCATCTTTTGACTTGAACCAACAGTTGAGGCTCTTCATTACCCGGCACCTAGCTCACTTCTCCTCAGAGGTCAAAGGTTAGGACTAGGGTTATTTATCTCAGTCCTTTGGGTTCAGTATCCAGGCCAGAACTGGCCTTGTGGGAGGTTTGGGTAGGCAAAAGGGGAGAGCCTTTTGATGGCTCCACAGCTGCCCACGCATGCTATGGATAATGCCCAGTTCATGCCGCAACCACACAATATGATGGTAGAGCATAATCTTGTCATGAAGACTGTAGTTTGTACATAGCAGTTGACAAGAACTAAGAAAGTGATCAAAAACTCACAGACAAAAGCTTTTCCTCTGCGTTCCCTCTCTGCACACCCCAGCTTCCCTGTCCCTCTTTATAAATATCCCAGAATGCCTCATTCACCTTCGCAGACCATTATTTCTCACAGCCCACCTTCCAGAACTTGTTTTTGTTTCTTCTGGGCTTAGCCAGCAGATCTTCAGAGCAGAGCAGAAGGCTGCCACCAAAGGCTGATCAGATCAGCACCCTCGGACCCAGGCTGGGACAGAGGTCTCCTGGATTTGTGAAGCTAGGTTCTGAGATCAGGTCTGATGGGTGGGAGAACTAGTCTAGAAATGTGAGATAAGAGTTTAATTAGCGTTCTATGGCAGGTGTCTACAGAGAGAGTTCAGAAAGTCCTACATTCCTTGATAAAGGTGTTGGGCATCTGGCCATATTATTGTAAATGTTAACACACCAATCAATGTAACTTTCTTAAAACAAACAAACAAAAAAACAAAACAGGATCTCACTATATAGTCCAGATGTAGTCTAGGATAGTATCAAACTTGTTATCCTCCTGCCTCTACCTCCCGAGTACTAGAATTTTAGGTATGCTCCACTGCACCTGCTTCCATGTAGTTTTATAGGATGTGAATTCCATGTACTCAGTAGTCAACGCTATCAAATAACAGATGTCACGTGTTAGTAACTCTCAGCAGTCCAGCACAGCAGATAGTCACCTCTTTCTGTCCCGCCAGTCTGCTCATTCCCTCATCAGTGAGTTTTCATGAGCTGCTGTGGAGGAGTTGGAGAAAATGAGGTCGATATAACTTAAGCTCTTTTACACTCAGACTATGTGCAGCAGCTTAAAAACCATGAAGCTGCCCTCTTCCTGGTGGGACTCGCTCCTTGGAGATTGCCTTCTTTTGAGAATGACCCATGTCATGACATCCTCCACTATTCCCTATGACAAAAAGACAGTTTTGCCACTTGACACTCCTAGAAGCAAAGCTGAATAAAGGGATGGCAGGGGGGTTCAACTGAGTACTGATGTTTGGGTGTTACCTCCTGTTAGGGATTCACACTGGATTCTCTAACCTTGTCCTTTTGGCCATAAAGACGTTGGGTACTGTAAGAAGTGGACAGAACTTGAGACAAAGTCCCTAGCTGTTCTTTGGATTAAGACGAAGGGAATGCTTGGGCAGAGGTTTGCAGGGAGTCATATTCTCAGAAGCAGGCACTAGAACAGAAACACCCACTGATGTCCTCAATCAGTTTTGCTATGGTGTCCTCAAGGGGCTTGAGGGCCATCTACTCAAGATGCTAACTTACTTTTAGCATATAGATTTTGTTTTAGGTTTAGACAATGGTGGCCTCTGTCCCTGGGAACAGTAGAGAATTTCCTGGGGTAGGGGAAGAGTTTTAGGCAGCCACAACCACAGCCCCATCCCTGCTAGCTTCTCTTTCAGCTGTCTCTGAACACAATCTGCCCAAAGCAGCTGCAGCCACTGTCTCCTCCTTTAGCCTCCTTTGAGTGAATAGGTTAAGGTAACCACGAGCTGGGGTGAAGGTCTCATGGTTTGACCTTTTTGACTTACTTCATAGGGTAGACCATTGTGGCCAGAATAATGAACAAAATATGTCTTACAATGATAGGAAGCCTACCCCATCTACATTTATAGTTCCACCCCCACACACATACAGAAAAGAAGGGGCCCTCAGATAGTCAGTGGCCCAGCTCCTTCTAGTGGTCAAGTCTGGTAAAAAAAAAAAATCTTAAAGGGTAGAGATTTGGGGCCTTTCTTTATGGTTCCCACTCCTCCCTCAAGATCCCTGAAGCTTCTAACCACTTTTTACATAACCTTAGAAAATCTTAGGGCAATTGACAACTGTACTTAAGGTCTGAAGTGCAGCCCACCTAACATGCAGACGGCCCCGGATCCTTGTGGAGTTAGGGAATGGTGGACACACACATTGACGCATCACTACTGAGTTTCAATTAAACTGAGACATCCCCTGTTGAGCTCCCATAGGGAAGGGAGGATTGATGTTTTAATACTAATACAAACGGGCTAGCATAGTGTGGCGGTGCAGGCCAATAATCCCAGCACTTGGGAAGTAGAGGCATAGGATCATCCTTAGCTACATAGCAAGTCCACGACCAGCCTGGGCTACCCAAGACCCTGGAGAGCTGGAAAGAGGTGAGAGGGGTAGAGAGAAGACTGAGGAATTCCTTTGAGTCCTTCTGCCTGACTCTATGTTACATTCATGCGCTTGGAGGATCCTGAATTAGAGGTTTACATTGTTATCTGAAATAGGAAGGCAGAGAGAAACAGAACAGAACAGACAGAACAGAAGCCTCATTCTGTAAGCATCTCCAGTTTTGGTTTGGCCTGAGAACTTAGGGTACCCCAGTGCTAATCTAGACTGAGATTCTGATTTAGGGTAATTCTGAAACCTTCCACAACAAGAGAAATATGCTTATGCATTGTAGGGTTAGGATTCTAGGCAGAAAGAGGAACTTTTTCTTCAGATGAGGTCAGTTCTCACGGGGTGGCACTGATAATCTAGTCCAGAAAGCAAGCACTGAGATTGTTTAACTGATCATATAGTGGCATGGTTCAGAAAGCGGCATCAGGTGTGAGATCAGGGGCTGCTCAGACCTCCCTCTCTTCCTTGGCATCTCACCATTTCACTGCATGAGAGAGGGATTAAGGATTAAGGGCTCACTGTCACAAATGGTCGCTTAGAGATGAGAAGGAAGACCAACTGTGGCTTGGAATCCCATCCAAGGTGTGCTGTGGGGGTGTATGGCTGAGAACAAGGGTGGGCTCTGATCTCAGTTGGAAGATGGTATTTTGTTCTCAATTCCAATGTCTATTAAAGTTGCACCCCACACACACACTCTCCTTCACCCCAAACACTGAGAGAGATCCCTAAAAAGCCGAGAGGAGACAGGAGGCTGGAGTCAGGGTGAAGTAAGAGTGATGACGTTGCAGAAGATAGGGTTCTATTCCATGATGCTCAGGACTGAGCTGGTTTACGTCGTGTGTGTCTGCACCGAGGGCCTCTCCTATTCAAATGCGGATAGGGCATGTTGCTACTTTGCATCCTGGATCCCAAGAAGGGTTCTTCTCCCTCTGTTCCCCCTGTCCCCCAAGTACTGGTGACTCAGCTACTTCTTTCCTCTGGCTGTAGCTAAAGCGGGGTGGGGGATGCTGAGAGCAGAGACTATTTTGGCTCCTCTGACCTTCAAATGCAGCCCTTGGCAGCCTGGAGCAGGGGTGGGGCTGGGGCTGGCTGGTGAGTGGGCGGAAGGAGCTGACCACACCCAGGGAGGGTTCCAGAGGAGAGGACAGGATGTAAGAGTTTGAACCTCACCGGCTCCAGCTCTCCAGACCTTTCCTTTGAATCCTGGAACATTTAGCTGAGGTGGAGACGGAGGCTGAGACTGAGGGCACAAGGTCAATGTAAGACTGTTCAAGATCAAGTAAAAGACACAGCACAGCTGCAGGGAGAAGAGGAGGAGGAGGAGCAACTGGGACCCAAACACCCTACTGAGTCAGTGTAAGATCATTTCTGAACCAAGGAATGCTTTATGTTAGACTGGTCTACAGTGAGAAAGCTTTGCTCGAGCCTGGTCTCCTGGCGATGATCCTGATCATCCTTGGTTTTCGTTAACTTGTTCAATGAAAGGCAGAAACCTCCCTTACCCTCCCTTTACTGCCTCCTGACAGCCAGCACTCAGAAGCAACGTGTGTGGGTGCTCTGACAGCCACGCTGGTTAGCACAGACCTGCATGAAGCTCCCAGGGTCCCTGTGCCCCACCCCAGTGGGGGACTGCTCCAGACCATCACACTACCCTCCAATCTAAAATGTCCTCTCCGGTTCCACATTGCTGCGGTTCAGGGTTCAGCTTTCCATGTCACTCACCACTCTCACACTGCTCCCTTACATTTATGCACCCCCCCCCCCCAGGCCTCTTTGTCTCAGGCTCTTGTAGTGTCTGAAGGTCACTCTCTGGGTCCATCTGAGGGGAAAGGCAGCAGATGGTTTCTAAGAGGAAGGGGGAGGGCCCATGCAGCCCTTGCCTCCTATAGCTGGCTCTGTGCCCCGGTTGTGTAGGGCTTTGGTCCTTTGGTTGATGCTGAGAGAGTATTTCTTTACTAAACAGGATTTGGGGAGAAGGTCCTGAGAGCTGCAGGAGGTCACTCTGGCTCTTTGAACTGCTAGAGAACCCCTTAGCTTCCTCCCCTTCCCAGTAGCCAAGCAGAGGCACCAGAACGTTGACACTGTGAAGGCCAAGAAACAGTTAAGTCTCTTGTGCCTCGTCATGGACCAGCCCCTCTTCCCCGCCCTGGCACCGCCCTCCCCGTCAAGCAGCCCCCCCTCACTCCCACCCCTAGTGCCGCAGACTCTTCCCTGAAGCTGCCCGGCTAAGGCTAAGGCCGGGGAGCCCGATGCCTCCATGAGGGGCGCCCTCCCACACCCCAGGGTAAGAGCCTAACCAAAGGGCACAGCACGGCAGAAGGACGGGATGCTGTGATAGATAAGGAGCGGGGATGGGGATATTTGGTACCTTGTAAATCTGATGCATCTGGACCTGGGCTAGCCTGGTAGGAAGGCAGCCTGGGATGGAGGGAGAAAGGAGATGAACATTACTGACTTAGGGTTCAGCCTGGATCCATTGCCAGTGGAACCAATAGGGCTGTGACAGTCCACCCCTGTGCTAGGTGGGGGTGGGGACCATCAGCTGAGAGGCAGCAATAGAGGGTGGTGCCACTGGCTTTGCCTGGCAGCCAGGGCATAGGAGGAATTTGGGGGCTATGTCTTTAAGGAAAAACAGAAGAATCTGAGAGGAGGGGGAAATTTACCTACTGGGAGGGTCCCTGGGTTATCATCTACTATATTGTTCAACTGCTCCCTATTCTGAGGTGAGTGTGGCAGCGAGTGAGTTTTTGCCAAGTAAGGGAAGGGGTGACACTCTGGAAGAGAAAGGAGGAATGGGTCACTGAGACGTGGCATGTGCCTCCTCAAAGGCTAACTGGTTTGTTTTGGGCTGCCCATACCCCATTCCCTGTAGCCAGCTTGAGCCTGGGGCTTTAAGCCCCCCTTTGTGGCCTCTCTGAGGCCACTCAGAGCTTGAGAGCACTGGCTCTTCAGCAGCTGCCCTGCATTCTCGGTCCTGTCAACCCCATGGGTCCCGTCTCGGCCCCACCCTCACCTCATCAGTGCTTTCCTTCCCAAGATGGGGGCTCTTCAACAGAGAATCCAGTTTCTTGTCCCTCTCTGTATGCACCCCCATCCCTACCCCCAACCCCCATGCAGAAGCAGCCAAGAAAATGACTTGTCATGCTGGGGTGGGGGGTGGGGGCGGGGGCGGAGCTGGAGGCTGAGCTCAGCGCGCACACTCACACACACTCACACACTGCGGCAAACTGCAGCTGCCTGAGCACCCCCCTCTGCCTCACTGCAGAGACACCTGCCCTCCTGCCCACTCCGCTTCACACCCGAGGCCCACCCCCAACCACAGCACTGGCTGTGGGAAGCACCCCAATCTCTTAAGATAGTCTTCTGCAAAGATAAAAGGGGGAAAAAAGCAGTTCCCTTCATTGGAAGAGCTGGGGAGCAGAAAAGAGAAACCAGGCTTTCTCCCAGGCTGAGGAGTGGGGCTGGGGGTCTTGTGTCGGTACAGGAAGTGGGATAAAGGTCTTGTGAGGATACACTGGGGACCACGAAGCTGCTGGAGTAGAGACGTAGCTGGAGAGGACATGTCTTTCTGTTCTACCTAGATTGAAAGTGTGACCTTGTTTGTGATGGGGAGTCCTGGCTCTCCTAAATCTGAACTACTGAAGACTAGCAAAGGATGTTGAGAGCCCTAGCTGCTTAAGCCCTACTCCTGCCTGCCTCTGACCTCAAAGTATCCTCCATTCCTAAGTTCATAGCCGAGGATCCTTGGCCCAACTTCTCTTGGGCCCAACATGCCTTGCATAGGGTTTGGGTCTCCTATGCCCACATCTTCCCCAGAGCTGTATTTGTAGCCCTCTGCCTGGTCGTTGGCATCAAGGCTCTTCCTCTAAACAAATGCCCTGGCCCCAGTCACCCTTGTCCCAGCTTCAGAAAGAAAAGGGAGTTGGAGTCACAGAAGAGGGCTCCAGGGAACAGTCTCTGAGCCTCCCCTCCCCAGTATCCTCCAGCTGCCTCTAAGGTTAACCCTAATGTGACTGCTACTGAGTTGGAAGTGGAGGATGGGAAGGCAGGAGCCTGGAAGCATCTGTTCTTCACTTTCACTGCTTAGTGTTTTGTGTGGGTCCAGAGAGGATCGGGGTGTCATCTTCTCCCCCCTCCCCCTCCTAAGCAATACCTTGACTCTCTTTCCTTGTTTCTGTTTGTTTGGTTAGGTTTTTTGGAATAGAATTCTCTATGTGGCTCTGGCTGTCCTGGAACTTAACTGGCCTTAAATTCACAGAACCCCACCAGCCTTTGTCTCCCGATTAAAGGTGTATGCCACCATGCCCAGCTTGCTACTGTTTTTATTTTTGTAGTGTGTGTGTGTGTGTGTGTGTGTGTGTGCGCGTGCGCGCACGCACATGCACGCGAATGCCTGTATAGGTAGGTCAGAAGACAGCTTGCAGGAGTCAGTTCTCCTTGCACCTCCAGTCCTGGGATGCTTGGCAGAGAACGTCCCTGGCTGTTTCTTGTTTTGAACCAACCCAACTTTCTGTACTCTCAGGCTGAGGCAAGGAATGGATCACCAGGGATGATGAGTTCTGCAGTGTGCTAGGTGTCCCTAAGGCCTGGGCATGTGAGTGCAGGGAATATGGGAGAGGGAGCTGTGAAATACTTGGGAGCATGATATACATGGCTCTGACGGAAGGTTTGGCAGAGTCAGAAAACAAAATAGCACGTTAGAATCCTCTGTGCACCCCAAGAATCCAGTTGCCACTTATCTCCATAATCTCCTAGAACAGGAATTCTCTCCCTGGATAGGGGGCTTGGGGTGGAAAGGATGGGGAATCTGTAGAGACAGAAGCTCCTATCTCCTTACTACTGACCAACGGCAAAGGCAGAGAAAGCTCAGTAAAGACGTCATCCCAGGAGCCCTCCCTCTAGCTGAGTTTCCACCGCCACTGCGCCCCCCCCCCAACCCCCAGGCAGCACCAGGAACTTAGTGCTCCAGAGGGACAAAAAGCTCCTTGTCAACAGGGCAGTCTGGGGCTGAAGTTCTAGGCAAAAGGGTGGGGACTGGGCAACAGAGGGTGTGGCAGACAGGGAGGGCAGGGAGAAGTCTGCTACTGTGGGGGAGAGGAGGGAGAAGCCCTGAAAGGGGAGGGCTGGAGGGAGGCGGTTCCTAGGCCTTCCTTGGTAGCCTAGATGGCAGGGTCTGAAGTTAACTCTGCACCCCACTTTCCGATTATTTGTTTACCCTGCCACTCATAGTACTTCTCATTTTAAGTCAATACCTATTGATTTCAGTACAAATGCCTACATCTCTCCTTCAGGCCAGAGGACCCTCTGCCACCAGAGTGAGATCCTCGAGACCATCGTCCTAGTCAACCCCAGCTCAGACAGTGTCAGCTCAGAGGTAAGGCCAGTGCCGACACCTTGCTTGTTCTGAGTGCTGTGACCTAACCCTTTGCAGCACCTCTACATCTCGGGCTACTATCTGAACTGACATGTAATCCTCAGCCCCACTCTGGGGAATAAAGAGTGAGGAACATGTCCTTTTATAACTGAAGGGGGCAGGCAGGGATTTTCAGTTCCTTTCCCTGGGTGCCCCATACCCGTGCCCTCTCTGCCCTCCATTTCAGGTTCATCATCTTCTTAGCAGCCCATCAGCTCACAAACTCCTTATCTTGAGTGGACAAACTTTAGAACCTGAGGGAGACCTTATCCTACAGAGTGGTACCTACTCGTATCAAAACTTTGCCCAGGTCCTTCACAAACCTGAGGTGAGTTCCCTGCTGAGTGTCTTGGAAGAAGGGACCAGGGACCAGGATTTAAGTTGTGGGGAGAAAGGCAAGGGAGGGAATGTCTTGTATAAAACTATCAGGAGCCCTGACAGGAGGTAGGCATTTACCTCAGAAACACATAAAGAATAGGGGGCTGAATCTGAGTCAGACTAAGATAACCCCAATGATTTGATCAGCTTCTCTCTCCTGTTCCTCTAGATTGCCCAATTGCTTAGCAATAGAGACCCTGGGATCCAGGCCTTCCTCACTGTTTCCTGCTTAGGGGAGGGTGACTGGAGCCTCCTGGGACTGTCTAGTTCCCAAGAGACCTTGCACCTCCGGCTAAATCCTGAGCCTGTGCTACCCACCATGGATGGTGTGGCTGAGTTCTCCGAGTATGTCTCTGAGACTGTGGATGTGCCGTCCCCCTTTGACCTGCTTGAACCCCCCACCTCAGGAGGCTTCCTCAAGCTCTCTAAGCCTTGCTGCTACATCTTCCCTGGTGGCCGTGGGGATTCTGCTCTCTTTGCTGTCAATGGCTTTAACATTCTGGTGGACGGTGGTTCGGATCGCAAGTCTTGCTTCTGGAAGCTGGTACGGCACCTGGATCGCATTGACTCTGTGCTGCTCACACACATTGGGGCTGACAATCTGCCAGGCATCAACGGGCTCCTCCAGCGCAAGGTGGCCGAGCTAGAGGAGGAGCAGTCCCAGGGCTCCAGCAGCTACAGCGACTGGGTGAAGAACCTCATCTCCCCTGAGCTTGGAGTTGTGTTCTTCAATGTGCCTGAGAAGCTCCGGCTGCCCGATGCCTCCCGCAAGGCCAAGCGTAGCATTGAGGAGGCCTGCCTCACTCTTCAGCACCTAAACCGCCTAGGCATCCAAGCCGAGCCTCTGTATCGTGTGGTTAGCAACACCATCGAGCCACTGACCCTCTTCCACAAAATGGGTGTAGGTAGGCTGGACATGTATGTCCTTAACCCTGTCAAGGACAGTAAAGAGATGCAGTTCCTCATGCAGAAGTGGGCAGGTAATAGTAAAGCCAAGACAGGCATTGTACTGGCCAATGGGAAGGAGGCAGAGATCTCTGTCCCCTACCTGACCTCCATCACTGCTCTGGTGGTATGGCTCCCAGCCAACCCTACTGAGAAGATTGTGCGTGTGCTTTTCCCAGGAAATGCTCCCCAGAACAAGATCTTGGAGGGCTTGGAAAAGCTTCGGCACCTGGACTTCCTGCGCTACCCTGTGGCAACACAGAAGGACCTGGCTGCTGGGGCCGTGCCTGCCAACTTGAAACCCAGCAAAATCAAACACCGGGCTGACAGCAAGGAGAGCCTCAAGGCTGCTCCCAAGACAGCAGTGAGCAAGCTGGCCAAACGGGAGGAAGTGTTGGAAGAGGGAGCCAAGGAGGCCCGCCCAGAGCTGGCCAAGGAGGTAGCCAAGTCAGAAAAGAAAGCAAAAGAACCATCCGAGAAGCCCCCTGAAAAACCCTCCAAGCCAGAGAGGGTGAGGACAGAGTCGAGTGAAGCACTGAAGGCTGAGAAGCGGAAGCTGATCAAGGACAAAGTGGGCAAGAAGCACCTGAAGGAAAAGATCTCAAAGCTGGAGGAGAAAAAGGACAAGGAGAAAAAGGAGATCAAGAAGGAAAGGAAGGAATTCAAGAAGGAGGAAGGAAGGAAGGAAGAGAAAAAGGATGTCAAGAAGGATGAAAAGAGGAAAGACACCAAACTCGAGGTAAAGAAATTCTCTAAACCAGACCTGAAGCCTTTTACCCCTGAGGTCCGGAAGACCCTTTACAAAGCTAAGGCCCCTGGAAGGATCAAGGTGGACAAAGGCCGAGCTGCCCGTGGAGAAAAAGAGTTGTCTTCTGAGCCCCGGACACCCCCAGCCCACAAGGGGGCTGCACCACCTCCAGCTGTCAGTGGGCACAGAGAGTTGGCCTTGTCCTCACCAGAGGACCTCACACAGGACTTTGAGGAGTTGAAGCGTGAGGAGAGAGATTTGCTGGCTGAACAAAGGGACACAGGACTGGGTGAGAAACCACTCCCTGCAGATGCCACAGAGCAGGGACACCCAAGCACATCCATCCAGGTGACCCAACCCTCTGGCCCAATGCTGGAGCAAGAACATGTGGAAAGGGAGAAAGAGGTTGTCCCAGACTTTCCTGAGGATAAAGGGACCAAGAACAGAGGCCCAGACTCAGGTGCTGAGGTCGAGAAAGAGAAAGAAACCTGGGAGGAAAGGAAGCAAAGAGAAGCAGAGTTGGCCCCAGAGAACACTGCTGCCAGGGAGGAGAGCGAACCTGAGGTAAAGGAGGATGTCATAGAAAAGGCTGAGTTAGAGGAAATGGAGGAGGTTCATCCTTCAGATGAAGAAGAGGAAGAGACAAAGGCTGAGAGTTTTTATCAAAAACATATGCAGGAAGCCTTAAAGGTAATCCCAAAGAGCAGAGAGGCTCTTAGCGGCCGGGAACTGGGATTCCAGGCCAAGGTACCTGAGAAGGAGACGGCATCATTCCTAAGCAGCCTGGCCACACCTGCGGGAGCCACTGAGCATGTCTCTTACATTCAGGACGAGACAATCCCTGGCTACTCAGAGACTGAGCAGACTATTTCAGATGAGGAGATCCATGATGAGCCAGATGAACGCCCAGCCCCACCCAGATTTCCTACAAGTACCTATGACCTTTCTGGGCCTGAAGGTCCTGGCTCCTTTGAAGCCAGCCAGTCTGCAGATAGTGCTGTTCCAGCCACCTCGAGCAAAACTTATGGGGCACCTGAGACTGAACTCACCTACCCTCCCAACATGGTCGCTGCCCCTCTGGCTGAAGAGGAACATGTGTCCTCAGCCACATCAATCACTGAGTGTGACAAACTCTCTTCCTTTGCCACATCAGTGGCTGAGGACCAATCTGTGGCTTCACTCACAGCTCCCCAGACAGAGGAGACAGGCAAGAGCTCTCTGTTGCTCGACACTGTCACAAGTATCCCCTCTTCCCGCACCGAAGCCACTCAAGGTTTGGACTATGTGCCGTCAGCTGGCACCATCTCACCCACCTCTTCCCTGGAAGAAGACAAGGGCTTCAAGTCACCACCCTGTGAGGATTTCTCTGTGACTGGGGAGTCGGAGAAGAAAGGAGAGGCTGTGGGGAGAGGCTTGACTGGGGAGAAGACTGTGGGGAAGGAAGAAAAAAATGTAATGGTGTCTGAGAAACTGTCCAGTCAGTATGCTGCCGTGTTTGGTGCTCCTGGACATGCCTTGCATCCAGGGGAACCAGCCCTCGGAGAAGTGGAGGAACGGTGCCTCAGCCCAGATGACAGCACGGTGAAGATGGCATCTCCTCCACCATCTGGCCCACCTAGTGCTGCCCACACGCCCTTTCATCAGTCACCAGTGGAAGAAAAGTCTGAGCCTCAAGACTTTCAGGAAGATTCCTGGGGAGACACAAAGCACACTCCCGGTGTGAGCAAGGAAGACGCTGACGAGCAGACAGTTAAGGCAGGGCCTGAGGAGGGCATAGCAGGAGAGGGGAAAGTACCTCTTTCCAGGAGTCCCCAAGCCCAGGACACAGCTACGAACCTCGTTGGGGGTCAGACTGGCTGTACTATTCAACTGTTGCCAGAACAAGACAAAGCAATAGTGTTTGAGACTGGAGAGACAGGTTCAGTTCTCGGAGCAGGAAACCTTCCCAGAGAAGTGAGGACACCACTTGAAGAACCCACAGAACCTCAGAAAGATGAGGTACTTCGGTTTACTGATCAAAGCCTTTCCCCTGAAGATGCAGAGTCCCTGTCTGTCCTCAGTGTGGTCTTTCCAGACACCGCCAAACAAGAAGCCACCCCCAGGTCTCCCTGTAGCCTGAAAGAGCAGCAGCTACACAAAGACCTTTGGCCAATGGTGTCTCCAGAAGACACCCAGTCACTTTCTTTCTCAGAAGAGAGTCCTAGTAAGGAGACCTCTCTGGATATCTCTTCTAAGCAGCTCTCTCCAGAAAGCCTTGGCACCCTCCAGTTTGGGGAATTAAGCCTAGGAAAGGAAGAAAAGGGGCCTCTGATAAAAGCGGAGGACACCTCTTGCCACCTAGCTCCTGTGTCTATCCCAGAGCCCCACACAGCCACAGTGTCACCTCTCACAGCTGAGGCTGCTGGGGAAGCAGATCTCACAGATGAGAGCCGTGCTGGAAATTTACCTGGCAGCTCTTTCTCTCACTCTGCCCTGCCAGGCGACAGGAAACACTCACCTGGGGAGATCACAGGCCCTGGTGGACACTTTATGACATCTGATAGCTCCCTCACCAAGAGTCCTGAGTCTCTGTCAAGTCCCGCCATGGAGGACCTTGCCATAGAGTGGGAAGGTAAAGCTCCAGGGTTGAAAGACAGAACCACTGAGCAGAAGGAGAAAGAACTCGAGCTAAAGAGTGAAACCCCGCAGCAGAAGGCCCAGATTCTGCCGGAAAAGGTTGCTGCTGTCGAGCAAGACTCGGTCATGCATCAGAGAGATGAGGCTCTAGATGGACAGAGCAAGCCTGGAGGACAGCAGGATAAGACTTCAGAACAGAAGGGCAGAGGCTTGGACAAAAGAGACATGGCTGTAGAGCTGGACAAGGGCCCAGAACCCAAAGACAAAGGCTTAGATCGGGAGGACCAGGGCCCAGCAGAGAAGGACAAGGCCTCAGAACAAAGGGACACAACCCTGTACCAGACCCAGGCCACTGAACCAAGAGACAGAGCACAAGAGCACAGAGATTTAGAACAAGAGGACAAGCATTTAGAGATGAGAGATAAGACTCCTGAAGAGAAAGGTAGAGTGTTGGTACAGGAAGACAGGGCTCCAGAGCACAGCATTCCAGAACCTACACAGACAGACAGAGCACCAGAGCACAGAAGCAACGCTGATGATAAAGAACAGAAGGATGAGGCCACAGAAGAGAAAGAACAGGCTTTAGAACAGAAAGACTGGGCCCTAGGAAAGGAGGATGCTGCCTTGGACCAAGACAACAAGTCTGCCGAACATAAAGATGTGGCCCTAAAAGAGGACAAAACTCAGGGGCAGAAGAGCTCTTTCCTGGAAGACAAAACCACTATACCAAAACAGATGGTCCTTGACCAAAAGTCTCCAGAAAAGGCCAAGGGTGTGGAGCAGCAGAATGGAGATGTCCTGGAGAAGACCAGAGCTTTGGGGCTGAAAGAGACCCCAGCAGAGGAGGGCAAGGCTCGAGAGCAGGAAGAGGAATACTGGAAGGAGCAGGATGTGGTCCAGGGATGGCGAGAAACATCTCCAACCATAGGAGAGCCAGTGGGAGGTCAGAAAGAGCCTGTTCCAGCCTGGGAGGGCAAGTCTCCTGAGCAAGAAGTCAGGTATTGGAGGGACAGAGACATGACCCTACAGCAGGATGCATACTGGAGTGAGCTAGGCTGTGAGAGGAAGGTCTGGTTCCCCCATGAGCTGGATGGCCAAGGAGCCCATCCACGGTACTCTGAGGAACGTGAAAGTACTTTTCTTGATGAGGGGCCAGATGAACAAGAAATAACCCCACTGCAACACACTCCCCGGAGTCCCTGGACCTCGGATTTCAAGGATTTCCCAGAGCCCCTGCCACAGAAGGGGCTAGAAGTAGAGCGCTGGCTTGCTGAGTCGCCAGTTGGCCTGCCACCAGAGGAAGAGGACAGACTGACTCGCTCTCCCTTTGAGATCATCTCCCCTCCAGCATCCCCACCTGAGATGACTGGACAGATGGTTTCTTCAGCCCCAGGACAAGAAAGCCCTGTTCCAGACACTAAGTCTACACCACCCACGAGGAATGAACCTACCACCCCTTCATGGCTAGCTGAGATCCCACCATGGGTACCTAAGGACAGGCCCCTGCCTCCTGCACCCCTCTCTCCAGCTCCAGCTCCCCCGACACCTGCTCCAGAGCCACATACTCCTGTGCCCTTCTCCTGGGGCATAGCTGAATATGACAGTGTGGTGGCTGCGGTGCAGGAGGGGGCAGCTGAGTTGGAAGGTGGCCCATACTCTCCACTGGGGAAGGACTATCGCAAAGCTGAAGGGGAAAGGGAAGGAGAGGGTGGGGCTGGAGCTCCTGACAGCAGCTCCTTCAGTTCAAAGGTCCCAGAGGCTAGTGAGAGCCACACCATCAGGGATACTGAGCAGACTGAGCCAGAGCAGAGAGAGCCCACACCCTATCCTGACGAGAGAAGCTTTCAGTATGCAGACATCTACGAACAGATGATGCTTACTGGGCTGGGCCCTGCTTGCCCCACCAGGGAGCCTCCACTGGGGGCATCCGGGGACTGGCCCCCACACCTCTCAACCAAGGAGGAGGCTGCTGGCCGCAATACATCTGCAGAGAAGGAGCCTTCCTCCCCTGTCTCACCCCCAAACCTCCAATCTGACACTCCAACTTTTAGCTATGCAGCTCTGGCAGGACCCACTGTACCTCCCAGGCAAGAACCTGAGCCAGGGCCCAACATGGAGCCCAGCTTCACCCCTCCCGCAGTGCCCCCTCGTGCCCCTATCTCCCTGAGCAAAGACCCGAGTTCCCCTCTTAATGGAAGCACTATGAGTGGTAGCCCAGCCAGGAGGACCCCATCCCCAAAGGAGTCGGGCCCAGGTCACTGGGATGATGGTACTAATGACTCAGACCTGGAGAAGGGGGCTTGCGAACAGCCCGAGAAAGAGACCCAGTCCCCAAGTCCCCATCACCCCATGCCTGTGGGCCACCCTTCACTGTGGCCTGAAACTGAGGCGCATAGCAGCCTTTCTTCAGACTCACAGCTAGGGCCTGTCCGACCAAGTCTGGACTTCCCTGCTTCAGCCTTTGGCTTCTCCTCTTTGCAGCCTGCTCCCCCTCAGCTGCCCTCTCCAGCTGAACCCCGCTCTGCACCCTGTGGCTCGCTTGCCTTCTCTGGGGACAGAGCTCTGGCCCTGGTTCCAGGAACTCCAACCAGAACCCGACATGATGAGTACCTGGAAGTGACCAAGGCACCCAGCCTGGATTCCTCACTGCCCCAACTCCCATCACCCAGCTCTCCTGGGGCCCCTCTTCTCTCCAATCTGCCCCGACCTGCCTCGCCAGCCTTGTCTGAAGGGTCCTCTTCTGAGGCTACCACGCCTGTGATTTCAAGTGTGGGTGAACGCTTCCCTCCAGGTCTAGAAGCGGCTGAACAGAGTGCTGGAGAATTGGGCCCAGGAAAAGAGCCAGCTGCCCATAGCCTCTGGGACCTCACTCCTCTGAACCCAGCTCCCTTAGCTTCACTGGCTCCAGCTCCAGCTCCAGCTCCAGCTCCAGCTCCAGCTCCAGCTCC
>NW_021604618.1:23670800-23684030 GCF_004785775.1 Grammomys surdaster
CTCCAGCTCCAGCTCCAGCTCCAGCTCCAGCTCCAGCTCCAGCTCCAAGCCTGTCTGGAGACTTGGGTGATGTTACCCTGCCCTGCCACCTGGAGTGCTCGGGAGAACTCACCAAGAAGCCAAGCCCCTTCCTGAGCCACTCTGGAGATCATGAGGCCAATGGCCCAGGAGAAACCAGCCTTAATCCCCCAGGGTTTGCCACAGCCACTGTAGAAAAAGAAGAGGCTGAAGCTCATCACGCTTGGGAACGAGGGTCCTGGCCTGAGGGAGCTGAGAGGAGCTCTAGGCCAGATACACTTCTTTCATCTGAGCAGCCTCTGGGTCCTGGGAAGAGCTCCGGGGGCCCACCCTGCAGTCTTTCTTCTGAAGTCGAGGCTGGACCTCAGGGATGTGCTACAGACCCCCGTCCCCACTGCGGGGAGCTTTCCCCCTCATTCCTGAACCCTCCTCTGCCCCCATCCACAGATGACAGTGACCTTTCAACTGAGGAAGCTCGGCTGGCAGGAAAAGGAGGGCGGCGCCGGGCAGGGAGGCCAGGGGTCATGGGAGGTCCATGCCCTATGGCTGATGAGACACCCCCCACATCAGTCAGCGACTCAGGCTCCTCACAGTCAGATTCTGATGTCCCACCAGAAACTGAGGAGTGTCCATCCATCACAGCTGAGGCAGCCCTTGACTCGGATGAAGATGGGGACTTCTTGCCTGTGGACAAAGCCGGGGGAGTTAGTGGAACTCACCACCCCAGACCTGGCCATGACCCACCCCCAGTCCCCCTACCAGACCCCCGCCCATCCCCTCCCCGACCGGATGTTTGCATGGCTGACCCTGAGGGCCTCAGCTCAGAGTCTGGGAGGGTTGAGAGACTACGAGAAAAGGTGCAGGGGCGACCTGGGCGTAGGGCTCCTGGCCGGGCCAAGCCTGCATCTCCTGCTCGGCGTCTGGATATTCGGGGAAAAAGGTCACCTACTCCTGGCAAAGGGCCTGTAGATCGAACATCCCGGGCCCTACCCCGACCACGGAGCACTCCAAGCCAGGTCACCTCAGCAGAAGAAAAGGATGGTCACAGCCCCATGTCCAAAGGCTTAGTCAATGGCCTCAAGGCAGGATCCAGTGAGTATACCAGGAAAGTGGGAGACACTGTGGATTGGAGTAGGTGTGGGCTAGCTAAGGGCTCCAGCTGTTCAAGCAAGAGGGGAGGTGACCAAGTTTTGTTTTTTGTTTGTTTTGTTTTGTTGTTATTTTTACAATACATTCTGCTTGTCTCTACAGCAGCCCTGGGCTCCAAGGGTGGTTCTGGCCCTCCTGTGTATGTGGATCTTGCCTATATCCCAAATCACTGCAGCGGCAAGACTGCCGATCAGGACTTCTTCCGCCGAGTGCGTGCATCCTACTATGTGGTCAGTGGAAATGACCCAGCCAATGGCGAGCCAAGCCGGGCTGTTCTGGATGCCCTGCTGGAAGGCAAGGCCCAGTGGGGGGAGAACCTTCAGGTGAGTAGCAAGAGACACAAAGTTAGAATCTGGTCAAAGCTCTGTCAGAGGCCAACAGTAGGACACAGCCCCTAGTCACAAAAAGACAGGGTCCTTTGTATGGGGAGCAGGATTGTTTGAGACCCTCAGTTTCCCTTCTCCCTCATCTGTCTTTCCTCCAGATTCTCACCTCACACATATTTTCTTCCTCTTAGGTGACTCTGATTCCCACTCATGACACGGAGGTGACTCGTGAGTGGTATCAGCAGACACATGAGCAGCAGCAGCAACTGAACGTCCTGGTCCTGGCTAGCAGCAGCACGGTGGTGATGCAGGACGAGTCCTTTCCAGCCTGCAAGATTGAGTTCTGAATGACCCACGCTCCCTTCCCCACGGATCCACTCCTACAGTTCATTTAGAGAATGGCTACTGCTGAGTCCTCTGGGGTTGAGGGAAGTAGAGCTGTGCAGGGACCATGTCATGTCATGAGGATTTGGGCTAAGTGGGAGGTCCTGTCCTTCCCCTCATCTCTTCCTGGGGGTTTCAAAACCAAAGGCAATGAGAGGGGGATACAAAATTATGAAAGGTCATCTGATGCCTGAAACCCCTAGAGTAAGTCCCTCTCCTAGCACTGCCAAATGCTGGTCTTGGGTGAGGATGGGTTTCAGACAGCACACTCCTCCCCATGGAGGAAGAGTAACACCCTCTCCCCCAGAACCTCGTTATTTATTTGGCATTCCAGAAAGGATTGCCGATAATTTATATGATGCAGGGAAGGCCACTTTTAGTAAGGAGCCAGAGCTGTGTCCTTTCTCCCATGCCCTAGCCACCAGGGTCTGGGTTCCAGTAGGGACCTGGGGGCCTGTGGCAGCTATACTGTCTTACTGCTTCCCTAAATGTCTGAATGTCTCAATTCAAAACTTGAAGCTCTCTAGACCAAGAACCAGGGAGAGGAAAAAAGGAGCTCATCTCTCAGCCCCCGCTTCAGACCATTTATCGCCTCAGGCTGTACCCAGACCAGGCTACATGGGCAGCACAAAGGGCAAGGAGAGCCCCAACCCCAGTTGTTCCAAGCGCCCCAATCACTTAGTCTTCACCTACCCCATTCCAATAAGCCTCATTCCTTCTCATCCCCTGCTTGGCTTCTCTGCATGTGGTCATCTGCTATGGCCTGGTGTGTAACAGGTTAAAAAAAAAAAAAGCCACTGCCTGACATCCACTTTAGCCATGTGTGACTCCCCCAACATTCCAATCCTCTATCACCCTGCAGCTGAAATGGGACCGCTGGCTGCCTCTCTAAACCTAAGCTCTTGGATAGAGTTTCTGGGAGGTGGAGGCTGGACTAGAGAACTGAGGGAGGGGGTTGGGAGGGAGACAGGGAAAGAAGAGAGGAAGCAGAGCTGTATAGCTTATCTCCTCCAGAGTGAAGACAGGCTGAGAATTCTACTACAGGACAGGACCTCGCCCCAAGCAAGCCAGTGAGCAACCCGGCCAGACCCTGCTGGACTGAGAAACTCAGCCTCTGACAGTCCCCGGGGCTTGCCTTCTTTGCCAAGTCAATGGAAAACCAAAAGGAGCTCACCTCCTGTTTTTCCTAGCTCCCCTACCTGCCGCTGTGCCCTGCTCCTCCCCACATTCCCTGCTACAGTTCCCAGCTGCTGTAACAGAGCCACCTCCACCTCTAACAATAAACCGAGTTCATTGCAGATGTTGTAGTGCTGCTTAGGTTTTCCCAGACTCCTCCATACAGTAAGCTGTCCTGGTTTCCATCCCTCTGTTTCAGTTAGCATGTATCTTGGAAGACTCTTGATTATTCAAACCCATTCCAGGACCCAGGAGAGCCAGCATGTGTGAAAGGAGGAAGAGATGTGAGAAACACCGTCTCTGAGGAGCAGTAGGGTGTGATGGTGCATGCCTGTGATCTTAACACTCAGGGTAGAGGTATGAGAATCAAGAGTTTGAGGTCAGCCTGAACTATATAGCAAGTTTTGGGCCTGCCTGAGCTACATAGTGAGTCCTTGTCTCGAAAACAAACAAACAAAACAAAAACAAACAAAAAAACAAGGGACTGGAGAGATAGCTCAGTGGTTAACACTGGCTGCTCTTCTAGAGGACTCACACGGCAGCTTGCACCTCTCTACATCTCCAGTTCTAGTGATTCAAACACCCTTTTCTGGGCCCTGTGGGCACCAGGTATGCATGCAGTGTGCAGACTTATATGCAGGCAAAATATCCATACACATAAAATAAAAATAAAAATTTAAGCAAGAAACAAGAAAAAAAATGAAAATAGTCTGAAATGTGGGAGTCTGTAGCAGGAACATAAACATTTGGTTTAGGGAGTGCGATCTGCATTCTATGGGGTCAAAAGCAGTCCCTGTATTTCCTCAGAAAATTGAACCTTCACTTACTGCCCATTGGATGAAAGCTACATTTAACCCCCTCAGTAAAACCCTTTATAGTCCTAGGTATGTCATGAGTGGTCAGGTTATAAATGTGTATATGGAAAAGGGACCTTCTAGTCATCCGTGTCCAGAGTTTTCCTCATGTAAAGATGTCAATGAAGCAGAGACCAGGCACTGCCTCTTCATGTCAGCTCCCCTGACTCACACGCCAAGGCACTAGAGTGAGGCATCAGAGGCTGCTTCTCAGGAGCTGCCCAACACTTTGCTCATTAAAAACACTTGGGATGGTAGACTGACCGACCACTCCAGGGACTCTTTCTAAGCCAATCCCTGCTCATCTGCAGCAGTCTTTAACTGGCTCAGTCATGGACACAATTGGCTTACACATTCATTATTGAGTTCACAAAGGCGCCACACCCCCTCGTTCTCATTGTTTTATATTTATTGAGCACTCGTCATGTTCCGGCCCCCGACTCCAATGACTGTATTACCTACACCCACTCCCATCCCTAGATCTTTGGGAAAAGCTTCATATGGTCATAAAGACACATGATATATAAGGACAAACCTCTTGGGGATCCTGGAGTGTTTGATCTTTGGCCAGTCTGTCCCTGGCAAACTACAGAAATATATATGTTTATATATAGATAGATATATATTAAATCTTTGCTCATGTCTGTACAACATTGATCTCTGCTAATTGTTTAAAATAGAACTTGATTCTCTCATTTCAGCATCTTCTAAGCCCAACAGCCCCACAACAAAAGGAGGCCTGGCTTCACAGATTGATGCAACTCTTCCAGAGCATTCTAAGTAGTCACTCTGAAGTTGCATGGCAATCTACTATCTATTTTTCTCTAGAGCTGATGTCCACAGGAGCAGGACTAGGCAGGGGGAGCACTTGG
The DNA here is from genome assembly GCF_004785775.1 of Grammomys surdaster. Lineage (NCBI taxonomy): Eukaryota > Metazoa > Chordata > Mammalia > Rodentia > Muridae > Grammomys > Grammomys surdaster. The sequence continues at coordinate 23,675,580 of NW_021604618.1, forward strand.
CAATTACATGGAAATACCCATAAGCTCAGTCTAAACCATGAGTGGCCATGACAAATGTTTTTGAGAATGGGACTCTATTTTCCAGACATTTCAGGTGGTTCCCCTGAGCTAGCCTGTAATAGTGAAGGTAAGAGTTTCCTTGAATGCACATATGGACTGAGGGTAACTTAAAAAGTTGTGAATATTTCAGTCAACAAGTAGAGACCCTGTCACCTTCCATGCTATATTTGCTGTCCCTTCAACAAGGTATCTTCAGTAGTTAAATGGCATTTCCTTCAACAATCTGATTTCCCACTCCATGACTAAGTAAAGAGCCAATAACTTCTCTGAACATAAATGGCTCCTCCTTAGGCTTAAGCTCTGGCAGAAGTATGCTTTGTGCCACAAAGCCTACTTCCTCAGACACTGCTGGTGTGAGCCCACACCTTGCTTGGGGCTCTTTCTGTGTGTTAGCCAACAGAAAGGCTGCTGGCTCAAACAGCTGGTAAAGTGGGACACCAATGACAAGATAACTAGTCACATGTTGCTGGTGGGAGGAAGGGGTGAATGCTGGTCATGGGCCAGAGACTGGCTTTCAATGTTTACATCACTAGACAGATATTGAACTTAGGAGATATCCTCATTAGGCAGCTCATCAACCACCTCAGACTCCCGATCAGTCTCCTCAGAGACCTCCTGAGCCTCCAGATCAGTCTTCTCAGAGAGCTCTTGGGATGGTTTGTCAGCCTCAGGGATGTCTTGAGATAACTCGCTGATGGCAGGGGCCTTCTGAGCCAGCATGCCAACCTTCACAGAGAACTCCTGGCATGGGTCTGCAGGGATCTCTTGGGTTGGCCTGCCAATTTCCGTAAGTGTTTCCTGGGCCGTGCTACCAACATTTACAGGGAATCCATGGACCATTCTGCCCAGCTCTACTGAGACTTCCTGGCATAGTTGGTTACTCTCCTCAGGGTTGTCTTGACAAAGTTGGCAAATTTCCTCATAAACTTTCTGAGACAGCTGGCTGGCCTGGCATGGCTGGCATGTGTTGGTAGTAGTGTCATGGTTCTTCAGCAACAGCTGGCTCATGTCAGGGACCTCCTGGTTAGGCTGGCCAATCTCAAGGATGTCATGGCATGGCTGGATGATGTCTGGGACCTCCTGGCATGTCTGGCTGACCTTGGTAACATCCTGACTTCCTGGAGGGCAGATTTCCACAGGGAGCTCTTGAGGGGATTGAGTTGTCTCAGCAAGTTCTTGCTGTCTTTCTATGTGGAACGCTGGTGTTCCATCTCCAGGAGTCCCCTGGAGCAATCCAAGGCCTTGCTTTTCTTCAGTCATATGTGTATTTACAGAGGACTGATCACTGAAGCCAAAATGTGAGTTTCCTTCCACTGCAGTAGGAGAGGAAGGGCCAGCACTGGACACGGTGCTGGAAGGCCCGCTGCTGTCTGTAAAGCAAAGTTAGGAGGTCAAGTTAAATGAGCTGCAAGAGGAGGCTCTACCCATGTGCGTTCATTAAACGCTAGAATAAATTAGCTTTGCTGCTCATGTTTTGGAGAAAAGGGTCTGGATTCTTTCAAATGTTGCAGATATATGTACTTGCTCAGCTTAGAAATTCTCACACTTGCCTAATAATGCTAAGGCTCACCTGAGATTCAGGAGAATGAGGCCTACTTCATCTAGTTTTTACAAATACTCTCTGATCCTAACTCCAAATTCCCATGGCTCCTCCTTCTTACTTTGGGTGCATATAAACATTTTGTCCCAAAGGTTCACATTTACTCTTATACATCAAAACTATGGGAAATACTTAAATACTGATTATTAGGTTCCATCTCCATGGTTTCTAGTTCAATAAGGATAGTGTAAAGATATGGATAGGAAGAAGGGAAGAAGAGGAGGACAATATTATTCTGTTGGAATATTCCCAGTTGAGGGAACTATGGATGTGGCTCAAGGGTAGAGTGCCAGCCTACCATGTGGGAAAACTCAGGACTCAGTACTACACAAACACCAGAAATGGTGATGTGTACCTATGACCTCAGCACCTGGAACATGGAAGGAGCAGAAGTTCAAGATCATCCTCAGCTATTCACAGTAAGTCAAAGGGAAGCCTAGGCTATATGAGATGTCTATCATAACAAACAAAACAAAAAAGGGAGAAAGGCTCTTAATTAAATGTGATATCCACCTTTTGTTAAGAATCCTTTCTTTAACACTTCTTGACCTTTTGGCTAAGATCAAGTAAAGGATCATTATTTGAAGAAATTAGTGTATTTCTGGAGCAAGAGATATCCCAAGAATTAAGCAAAAGATTGTAGAAAACCTTTATAAATCAGGAGTGAGACATGGCAGCTCACACCTTCAACTGTAGCACCACAGAGCACCAAGAGTTCAAGGTCAGCCTGGTCAAGCTCTGGTAAAGGCAGAAAATGAAAAAGTAAACCTGTAAATGAAGACACCAGGAAAGAGCCACAAGGAGAAGAAAGAGAGCAGAGCCTGCTGCTTTGAGACCTTCCTCAGGTCTCCGCTCTTACACGGTTGCTACCAGAGGAGCTGCTCCACCCCACTTATCTGTTACCCTTAGCCTCTTACCTAAAGATGGAAGACTACGATAGAGTTCCCAAATGACAATGCTGCAGGGTTTGTTGGGGTGTGGGGGAGTGGTTGGGGGGGTGTCACAGACATCAGTAAGGTTCTTGTAGAAATAATAGATTATATTCCAGGGAAAAGGTACATATTCAACCATTCACATTGAACTTTACATATGATTCAGGGAATTCACAGAAACCATCCATTGATCTAGGTCAGCCAGGGGTGGCGGCACACACCTTTGATCCAACACTCAGGTGGTAGAGACAAACAGAACTCAAAGAAAAAAAAAAGCACATGTTTCCCCACACAGGGTGCTAGAAAATAGCACAATTCTGTAGCAGCCCAGGGCTGAAGTGCAAAACTTCCCTTCACGGTCTCCATGAAGGGTTTGTGTGATCTCAATCATGCCTGTAGGCAGGATGCTAAGGAGAGGATTTGTTCCTCACAGGTGCTTGCCTACCACTGGTGTCCCAACCCCAAGAACTTGCAGTGACTGTTCATACTGACACCAAGAAGAACCTATGAGAGGCTAAGGATAACAGACAAGTTGAAGGAGCAGCTCCTCTGGTAGCAACTGTGTGAGAGCGGAGACCGGAGGAAGGTCACGAAGCAGCAGGCTCTGCTCTTTCTTCTTCTTGTTCTTTTATTTGTGCTTTGAGACAGTCTTGCTCCATACAGCCCTTTGCTGGCCTCAAACCTTCAGTGACCTTCAGCCTCTGCCTCCATGTGCTGGAGTCACAGCATATGCAGGCCTGATGGAGACTTTTCTTGCTCTTAGCTTTTCTATATAATTTGTATGTGTCTAGGCTATCTTCTAGTCATTGTCAGCAAGGATCGATGTAGAGAGGCCAATAGGCAAGTCCAGTGAAGACAGGTAAAGAGTTTCACCCCTTTTTATATAAAAGGTCCTGGGGATTACTGTCTTGAAGGAGACTCTTCAGTGGAGCTGGAGGACAAAGGTAAAGAAACTTTTTGCCTTAGCTTGGAAATAGCACAGGAGACTGCTTCTCAGAGTGACCATTCCTATCTTTCTCTTTTTAAGTAGCCCAGGGTGAGCTGCCTACGACTCAAAATCCACCTCTGCCTCCTCAGTGAACCATGCTACCCAGCTACTCATGGTAGAGTTTTGCTTGTTTGTTTGTTTTCTCAAAACAAACTCTATGGAGCCCAGGCTATCCTGGAACTCGCTCTGTAGACCAGGCTGATTCAGAGATGCACCTGCCTCTGTATCTGGAGTGCTAGGATTAAAGGCATACATGGCCACTGCCTGGCTTTTATTATTATTTTTTCATTGTGTGTGTGTGTGTGTGTGTGTATAAGAGAGAGAGAGAGAGAGAGAGAGAGAGAGAGAGAGAGAGAGAGAGATTCCCCTGGAGTTGAAGTTACAGGCAGTTGTGAGCCACAGGATGTGGGTGCTGGGGATCAAATGGAGGTCCTCTGGAGGAGCATTACATGCTCTTAACTGCTGAGCCACCTCCTCAGCCCTGGTCCCAGTCTTTAACCCTCGCTTTCTTAACTCTCACAGGACAGCTCTCTTATCCACCAATCCCTCCATCCCTCTCTGTTTCTGATTAGGAAACTAAAAGAGTTTACTTACACCAAGGTGGCTTTTCAGAGCGATGCCGAAGTTGCAGGGGTGGCGAATGAAGAGTGCGGGGCGGGGAGAACGGGCTATCTGAGGCCTGGTGGTTGTGCATAGAGTCAAAGAGGGCTGTGTTGGTGGAGGGAGAGGCATGTGAATAAAAGGCCCACGACAAATCATCCAGGCCCTCAACCTAACCAAGGTCACTTTACCCTTCCTCTGGCTGAGAAGAAACATACCCTGGAGACCTTGACCCAAATTTTTGTCATTTTTTAAAACTTTATGATCTTTCCAAACATACAATTATTAATTTGTTTGTTTATAAGATAATGGGCTTAATGATGGCATTTTCATACATATGTATTATTATAATTTGTTCATATTTATCTGCCACCCTCATTGCTCTGTCCTGTCCCTTTCCCTCAGTCCCCTACTTTCCAACAGACAGACCCCCTTCTGCACTCATGTCATATACACACACACACGTTTGATTCTATAATACCAAATATACTTTTAAAAAAGTAGACAATAGCTCTGAAGGCTAAGCAGCCAGCTGCCAAGGTTGATGACCTGAGTTTGGGCCCAGGACCCACATGGTGGAAGGAGAGAGCAGATTCCCACACGCTGCCCTTTGCCTTCTACATGCTCATCACTGAGTCTTATCCCGCAACAGAGAAATGTAAAAAAACTTTCAAGTTGCTTTGCAAATGAAAGCGTGCTTCTCTCCTGCTGCTTTCTCATTTTCTGTCTTCTGCCCTGCGTGGCACTGCACACCCTTAATCCAGCTTTGTTTTTCTTTTCCTTTTTTAACATAGTTTTTCCTAAGTTTTCAATAAAACCTACAGAATTGTGTTTTAATGGGTCATATTAAATTTATAAATTATTACCTTGGGAAGAAGTGATGTTCTTTTATTCTCTTTTTTTGTGTGTGTGAGTGTAAGTATGCATGTATGTTTCTCTGTGTGTGTGTGTTTGTGTGCAAGTGCACGTGCACGTATGCACTCATATGGAGGTCAGAGGTCAATGCCAAATGTGCTCTCAGATTGTTTTTCCAACTTTTAAAATTTAATCTTATGCGTATATGTTTTGCCCGCATGTATCTCTGTGCACCACATGCATGCCTAGTGCCTGAAGAGAATTTTAGAGGACTTTGGATTCTCTAGAACTGGAGTTTCAGATGGTTGTAACTGGCCATGTGGGTAATGGTATCAAACCCAGGTCCTTGGAAAGAGTCATCGCTCTTAACTCCTGAGGAACTTATGTATATATGCATATGTGTATTCACGTGTGCATAAGCAATCCAAAGCATGTGGGTGAAAGTCAGGAAACAACTTAGGGGAGTTGGTTCTCTCATATCATGTAGGTCCCAGGGATCAAACTCACATCATCGGGTGTGACAGCAACCACCTTTACAGCTAAGCCATCTCGCCAGCCCCAACTGCATGTTGTTAAAGCCACTTCTATGTCTTTGTGGTTGTCTAACTATGGGTTTTCTTTTTTTCTTCACAAACCATTCTTTCATTTACTTTCCTATATTTAAGTTTCACGGAGAAGTAACAACTCTGCAGGTCTGCCCTCTTTCAGAAAAACATGTCCCATCAACATCAGCTTTGCAGCTGACACTAAAGAGGAAGATGACTTCTTAGGACTGAGGCCCACACTCCAGCAAGAACACAACACACCAGCCAGCACCAGCCTCCTATCATGGAGCCTTTATGCCCAGGGAGACTCAGACTTCTTCCCGGAAACAGATCAAGTAAATTAGCTCCTGAGTTTGTCCGTTTGTTTGTTTTATTAAAGTGCCTAATACAAAGCCAGGATGAGTTTTAAAACTTCCTCTTGACCTATTCTAAATGAAAAAGCTATAAAAGACAAGCTTGCACTGCAATAGCCGTAACTATTATGTCATACAGCTCACCATGGAGCTGCAAGAGGCTCTTCTGCCATAGATGTAAGCAACAGGGAAAAACTAGCGCCACTTGCATAATACTTCCCTTATAAACTGGTGTTGGATAGGAAACACAAGACTTTAAAAAGAGAGGAAGGGAGGAAGGAGAGCAAGAGGGACAGTTCTACGCTAACGTGAAGCTCTACAAGCAGATTTTTGGTTTCAGTGAGGAGCTGGGAAAAGTGAATTTGGCTCTTGTATTTCAAGAAGCATCAAATGAGGGAGGGGGAGATAGTTCAGTGGGTAAAGGTGACAACAGAGCTTGATCTTTGGAACCCACACCGTGGGAGGAGTGAACCAATTCTTGCAAGTCGTCCTTTGACCTTGACATGTATGCCATGGTTCACATACACCTTCCCCCCAACTCATGAAATAAATAATAGAGTTATCAGATGGTTTGTTCTCCTCAGAGATCTCACTCTCTCAGACTAGAGCCTAGGTCAGGAACTTCAGTACACTGTAAGTCAACAGCCTTGTTAAAAAGAAACGCTTTACCAGTAGCACCAGTGAACGGAGGACAGATGAGCAAGGATCATTGCTGCTAAGTGTTTCTGTCAGTTTAACACACCGAGCGTCATCCGGAAGAGGGACCCTCAGTTAAGAAAAGGTCCCCATTAGAGTGGCCTGCAGGAAAGTCTGTGGGGCAATTTTTTGAATAATGATTGAATTAGGAGGGCCCAGCTCACAAGCAGTGCCACCACAGGCCAGGTGATCCTAGGAGGTATAAGAGGTGTATCGAAGGACTGGAGACATGGCTCAGTGATTAACAGCACTTGTTGCTCTTGCAGAAGACTTGGTTTCTGTTCTCAGAGCCTATGTGGTGGCTCAGAACCGTCTGTAGTTCCAGTTTCAGGGGACTGACTGCCTTTTCTGTTCTCTATAGGCACCAGGCACATATAAGGTGTACCTACATACATGCAGGCACATACTTGTACATATAAAATAAAAATCTCTATAAATCTATAAATCTATAAATGAAAGTAAAAGAAAGGCAGCTGAATGTGAACCCAGAGAATGAGCACTTCTCCACGGTTGCTGCCTCCAGGTCCCAGCCTTGAGTTCCTCCTGGACTCACTTCATGATATAAGATGAAATAAACTCTTTTTCCTCAAGCTGCTTTTGGCCAAAATATTTATGGAAATAGAAAGCAATCAAGGACAGCATCATGTTACAGCTTACATGAGAAAATAGATGTGGGCCACCAGTATGATCAAGAAAAATATGCCTATTTTTGATAGCTGAAGTCTGAAAAGTCAAGTGACCATGTAGTCTTTGCTGCCCACAGCCCTATGCTCTTCAGCTTGGGTCAATGTCCTTTGGCTGCCAATCCTCCATATTTAGTTCCTAACTGTCCATGTGTGTTAATGCACATGTATGTGTGGGTGTATGTTGAGGCTAGAAGACAACCTTGGGTAAATTTCCTTATGCGCCATCAGCATCTCCTCTCTTTTCTTATTGAGACAGTTTCCTTTGCTGGCCTTGAACTAGCCAAGTAGGCTAGGCTGGCTGGCTTATAACACTCTGTGTGTGTGTGTGTGTGCGTGTATGTGTGTGTGAGAGTGTGTGTGTGTGTGTGTGTGTGTGAGCTCACACGCGTGCACATGCCTACCTAGTGCTGGGTCTATATGTATGCTATCATACCTTATTCTTTTTAAAGGTTTATTATTGTTTTTTAAATTAAGAATTATGTGTATGTGTGCCTACTTAGCTATATGTCCATCATGTTCATGGAATTGCCTGCAGAGGCCAAAAGAAGAACCCACAGAATTAGAGTTTTAGGAAGCTGTGAGATGCCTGATGTGGGTGCTGGGAACTGAACCTGGATCTTGTGCAAGAGCAGCAACCACTCTTAACCACTAAGCCATTTCTCCAGCCCCTTATTTTATTTTTAAATTGTATGTATATGTGTGTCTGTAGAGTGGTTATATGCAGGAGTGCTGGTGCCCACTGAGGCAAAAAAGAGTGTCAGATCCCCAGGAGCTGGAGTTACAGGTGGTTGTGGGCCAGCTTACATGGATATTGGCAATTGAATTTGGCTCCTCTTCAAGTGCAGTTAGTTTTTTGGGACAGAGTTTCTCTGTGTAGCCCTGGCTGTCCTGGAGCTCACTATGTAGACAAGGCTAGACTCAAACTTAGAGATCTACCTGCCTCTGACTCTTCAGTGCTAGGATTAAAGGCATGTACCACAAGGCCAGCTAAGCATTTTAAAATACAGGCTACAGGGATCAAACTTAGGTTCTTGTGCTTACAAGACAAGTACTTTACTCACTGAGATATCTCTACAGCACCCCCTGCCCCTCTCTCTCTCTCTCTCTCTCTCTCTCTCTCTCTCTCTCTCTCTCTC
>NW_021604618.1:23684040-23696540 GCF_004785775.1 Grammomys surdaster
TCTCTCTCTCTCTCTCTCTCTCTCTCTCTCTCTCTCTCTCTCTCTCTGTCTCACACTAACATCCTTACTCTCCCTCTGTCTCTCCTCTCTTTCCTTGTGCTGAGGACTGATCAGAGGGCTTTGTGTTTGCTAGGCAAACACTATCACTGAGTTAAATTCCCAACTCCCTATTTTCAATTTTATTCTATTTTGTTTTATTTATGTGTATGTGCATCTGTGTTTCTATGTGTAGATGTGTTTCAGTGCCCCATGGTGGCCAGTAGAGGGTGTCAGATTCCCTAGAGCTGGAGTTACAGACAGGTGACTGAATCACTTAATGTGGGTGCTGGGAAAAGAGCTCTGGTCCTCTGCAAGAGCAGTGAGCACTCTTAACTGCTGAACCAACTCTCCTGCCCCCACTTTAAATTCATTATTTTCTCATGTTCTACATATTACAGGTATGGAGGTAGAGCTAGAGATACAAACAGTACTTCCCATACCTGCAGATGCCTGTGCATGGGCATCAGTGTGGCGCTGGCAGACTTTAGTCAAGAATTCACTCACTTGGCGCAAGGAAAGGGCATTATGCAGTGTTTCCAGCGGGTAGATGGTAGGTACCATGGAGCACCCTTCAAACCCTGTTGGAAAAGAGATGAAAAAAGTCAATGTTATTCCCACCAGATACACTCCAATTGGCCAAGGAAGGATGGAGAGTCCCTGAGAGCCATCAGGAGAATCTGTGGCTTTTAGAGAATGGGGTATCCAAGATTTCCAGGAAGAAGGAACTCTTTGGAGTCCTTCAGGAAGTCTATCTCATCTCCAATTTTCCTAAAATGTCCACCCATTAAAGCCTCCAGGTGATCAAATCACCTCTCATCCTACCTATGGAGCGTCTACAGCATCCTGTGAACTAACAAGAGCACCAGCACTGCTCTTGTACTTTCTGGGGAAATAAAACAAGGATCAAGAGGCAAAGGGTTGAAACTGTAGATCTAACATGAGGCAGTGGGTCACGGAGCTCGGAAAGAACAGCAGATTTCAGGGATTGTGAAGGAAAAAAAAAGAACAGATTAAGGAGAAGGGCATGGAATCCAAGGAGGGGTTCATGCAAATTTAGGGTGTGGATAGAAGGGCTGGAATACTTGGATGCAAACTGGAGCATGCAATACATGAAGCTCAGCCGAGGAAAACCACGTGCATGAACAGGGTAGGGGATGGGAGTTCTTTCTTGGTCATTTCCATCACATCAAAGCCTTTTCCTTATGCTCTACTGTAACATCTTGGGCTTGCTAGGTTTTCTCTATTCCACCAAGAAAATGAGGCAACTCGTGCCCCTCCAAAAATACCATATAACACAGGTCTGTAAGTCTCAGTAGGGTCAAAGGTAGACATCAATGGATAACCCTACTCCTGGGACTATTAATAGAAAAAACTGTTCCCACTGAAGGATCAAGAACATGTCCTAAGCACTTTCTCAGCCCCAGATGGTTCCAAGGCCTCTCTGTAAAGGAACTAAGAACAGGGAGGGCAGCACCACCTAGGGAAGACTTAGCTCTTCTTCACCAATAAGTAGAAGTCCTGGCTCAACTTTCCCATACCTGATCATCTTTTAACCTCCAACTTTGCTTGTCTGGATGTTTACTTGATGCTCAGTGCCTTGGCTTCCCTTATAAGTCTAGTGGCAGGAGGCAGAAGAGTCCCTAGCTCATCAGTGTGGTTAGGAAAACGTTTGGTTTTGAAGATGATGGTAGTAGAAGATTAGAGAGATAAGAACGTATTAAAAAATAAATAAAACAAAACAGATTCCAGGGCAAGAGATTACTCCTATGCTGAGTAGAATGGGTAACATTAGAGGGAAGTAAGAAAGGAGGCTAGAGGGGAGATGAGCAGCCAATGCTACAGCTACCAGGCAGCCTGGTCCCAATCCCGATCAAGCAACTAATGCAAGTCACATAACCTCAGAGACTAGATAGGCTCTCCAGCCAGGAATGCAGTAAGCAAAGCAATCAGTCCCAGGCAGGATAGTGGCGGCAGCCAGCCTGTGGCAGGGGTACCGTAGAGGCACTCGGGGTCATCCTGGCCTGAGCGCAGCCAGTTCCGGAAGAGGCGCAGGTGGTAGGAGCACTGGTGCAGGTGGTGCGCCAGCGTGGCGTCCAAGGAGACTGGCCAGCCCCTTGGGCAGTCAGAGGAAAGAGTACGCAGCAGCCGGACCACAGGGTGCTGGTCATCCAGCAGCTCTGCAGGGGACAGAGGGACCACGATAGGAAGCACAAAGATAGAGAAGAGGGAGAGACAATGAGGGGCGCTGACTGACACAAGAGTCACTGAGAGTGGGAGCCACTAAGGAAAGAGAGATGGTCAGAGCCACGGTCCATCCCTCACTCAGAAGAAGAGTATTGGCACCACACAGTGAGACTCAGAGAAGGCATTAATGAGACCCTAAAACCCCAGCCCCCCTTCCTCCTTGAGCACAGTTCAGTCAGTGCTTATGGAGCAGTTACATCATTCTGGAAAAGGGTGAGCTTGCAATTCCGGAGCCAGAAGCCTTGACTAGAGTTCAGCGTCTCTGATCCATCTTAGATTAAACCCTCAGGCCCGCTTCTCAGGCAGATGGATTTATGAGGTTGGGAAAGAGATGAAGAGATTTGGAGTCACTCTGAGAAGGTCAAAATGACATTAGGCAGCATGATAACGCTAAAACTGAAAACATTCCAGAAGGCCAAGTGCTGCCACAACAGACTCTAAGACAGCCACAGACAGAACTGGTGCCAGGTGGCTGGCACACTGTGCTGGCAGAAAGCCAGGAGTAGGACTCCTTTGAAACAGTGCAGGAAAAAAACAAAACAAAAAATAAAAACATCAGACTCTGTTCTTTCTAATACAAATACGAGTAACTGTCCTTTACCTTAGTCTTGTACAAATCAAGTCTCAGGTTATGGGGGGTGGAGTGCTGTATCCCTCACTGGGCCAAAGGTGGATAATTTGATGTTTTTTTTCCCACTGATGAGCAGCTTCTGCTCCTTGTTCAGCTGCTGTGTGGAAGAGCTTTGGTTTGGAATCTCTCATACTTTTAGCCACTTGGCAAATTCTGTGGATGCCTGGGATTCAGCAGCAAAAGTGTTGAAGGCATGGAAAGTCATGTGATGAAACGCACAAGAGGAACAGCAGTGTAAGTGTAAGCTCTTGGAGGAAATCTATGGAATGAAGACCTGATGTGACCATGAGCAAGGGCTGGAGTGCAGAATGTCAGCACAGAAGAGGGAGGGGGTCAAGGCAGGCGAAGAAGACTGCTCAGAACGCCCAGGTCAGAACCGTCTCACCTGGTGGTCCCACGAGTCTAGTTTCCAAAGAGCTTGGCTTTTGGATATCAAGAGAGCACTCAACCCTTCCTGGAATAGTCCAGTGAGCCATGACTGTGCCAAGGTCACACAGCTGTGTGGGACAAATCTGTTGGGCACACTGACATTCTGGATGAGGGTGAGCCACTGGCTCTTTCCCATGAGATTATTTTGCTTTGATGAGTTCACCACATACTTTAGTGATGTGCCACACCTGTGTGCTGGTTGTAGTCACAGGATGTGATATAGCTCATCTGGAACACAGGCATGGATGATGTCCTAGGGGCTACTCTTCTATTAAAGTATGGAGACAGCATTGCCTTGTCTCTTTTCCAAAGCCAGGCCCAGTTTTAGGGGTGTTTGTTTGTTTGTTTGTTTGTTTCAGCTGCTGTTGCAAAGCCAGGCATCATGCAAGGAGATTGTGATGATGGGTGGTAGGCTAGCACACTGTTATGAACAATCTGCCATAAGCAATTGTAGGAAGCTCTAGAGTTGCTGAGTCGGTAAGGCAAGACCTTGGCCATGGGGTAGAGCTCTCATATCGTCTTAAGGGCTAAATTCCATCAAGATGATCTTCTTTTCCAAATACAACAGCTCCAAATTGTTTTATTGTAACAGGTAGATCCCAGACCCTGGGCTTTGCAAGCACATTAACCTCCCAGCTCAAATACAAGAAAAACAGGCGGCTAGAAGAACCCTGAGGACATGTGCAAGGCTGTCAGAGACTTTGGGTTGCTCTCCTGCACTATACCTGAATTGTCCAGGTTTTTCTTCTTTTCCTTCTTATGGCAAAATTAATTCTTGTTTCTTCAGCTGCTGAGTCTGCCAACCAAGGCTTCAGAGAAGTGGAGATATAGGTTTGAGGATTTGTTTTATAAATTTGGATCTTTTCTTACGACACCTAATAAACTAGGAGGTATGTGATTTAGCTCTTACTTCAGACTCCCAAGCTCCTGGTACTCTAGGAACTCTTAAGTCCAAGTCTCAGGCTTGGGGTTGGTCATGAACTCCTGCTCTGTGATGACTGTGCTATGTGAAGCTGTATGAGTTAGCACAGACGTGTGAATGGAGACTTCAGTCACAGGCAGAAGAGAGAGTCTGGAGGTGGAGATGGACCGAATAAATTTAGGGTCACCAACCGAGGGAGTGACTTCAGCAGTGTCTAGAGGATATAGGCATGACCTGGCCAGGCTAAAATCTAACACTTGCCACTGGTAAGGCAGCTGGTGGGCATGGGTACAGGACATCTAAATAATCTTCTGTTTGTGTCTCAACTCTCACACAGAAGAAAACCATATCTAACAAAACTGGATTTACTTGGGGACAAGATACAACAAAGAGGGAAAAAACTCTAAGGATATAGAAACAAAAGCTCAATAGGGTTCTTAGGTTCTCTGGCTGTGCCCCACAAAGAGACCATAACCCTTCACGATGCAATGTCCACAGACCTGGTTCTTCTATATTCTTACAATATTACTCATTTGTAAGTTTTGCCAGGATTCTCATCTCAACCCTTCATTTCCAGCTTCTCTGAGATAGAGTTGCCATAGGTACATCTGGCTTTGGGATCCAGAGGCTGGGGCCCAGCTCACTGGCGGAACATATGGACAGTATACACAAATACCTGGGTTCAATCTCCAGCAACAACCACTCATCCAAAAAGCAAAAAGGAGAAAGAAAGAACCCTCAAGGAACACTCTTTCTCCTTACCTAATACCTCACTTCCTTTTTCTTTTTCTTTTATCCCAAAACAATCTGGGCCCCTGTTTTCTAGGCTCAGGCACTAGGTTAGTAAAACATAAAGCAGATGTCAGGAACACAAGAGCCACATAAAGTACACAAAATGGTAGGAGACAGGAATATGGAGATGGTTAGTTATATAGCCAATGCCAAAGCTCTTATAAGTAACTGTAGAGTTGCTCCAAAAGAAGAACACACTCGTCATCAACCCCATCAAAGGAGCTGGAGAATAAACTAGGAAGGTCACAATTACACAAACTGAGATCACAGGGAGAGAAGAAATGAGCCCAGGCTAGGTAATGCTATTCTCATCTAAGAAAGAGAACCTAGTCTGTCTGTAAACAGTCTTGACACATGTGATAGGAAAGGGAGAGTCATAACTGATGTTTTGGTGCTAATGCTGACAAAAGTGACGTAATGATGATGATGGTGACTATGGGAATCAGACTCTGAGTTGCCACAGGGATAGGTCAGCCTATCCAGCTTACAGCCATGGCTAAGGCTGTCACAAGGGAAATGCCCCAAGAGGGACACTTAGTGAGGGTCTCATTCAGAGAAAGCAGGGTGTCAATATAGTGGAAGGAGAGGCAAAGTCAGTGTCGGAACTCAGGGTGAAGTGTCTGGAGGTGACATGAGGAGGAGGGATGATGCTGAGTCAGAAGCAAACGTACCGTTAGTCGGATGCTTTGCAAACGACACAGAAAATCGTTTTACGGCCGGGACAAACAAGAGCTCTGGGGAGAAAAGACATCACGGGGATTACACCCACCCCTGTGCCCACCCTCGGCTTTGGAACCTGCCCACTGTGTACTTGGTCCTTTACCTCACTGTGTAATCTGGTCCCATCCCCGTCCCTTAGATCTTGACAACAATGTTCACTTACTTCCTCTGCTGTAATCTCTCAGCAGTTGGTGTCACTTCTACCACAACATGGTCCCACCAAACAACCCTAATTTCACCACCATGCTCTCCTCCTAGCCACATGGAAGTAAAATCTGTGTAGAAACTTCCCTCCCTTCCCCCAGTGTCCTTCCATGTCACCTTTTCACCTTAGCTGATCGACTGCCACATCCCTAACCCTGATTCCCTGAAATTTAACCAAGATTCCACTGCATTCCTCCTGACCATGGATCATCCTCTGGGTCCTCATCCCTATAGGCCAGAATCCAGGAAAGAGTACATACTGATGCAGCCAGGCTGTGTGTGGGAGATCATGAAGGGAGAAGCATAAATAAGTAGTATTTGTATGGTGAGAGGGAATGCAAATGGAGGAGTGGAGGGGTCCCGGCTCCTTCTCCCATTTATTACCCATGAAGAAAGCTTGGTATAAGGCACTGACAGTACCAACTTAAGCATGAAGAGTTCTGGAGCTCTATGCTTACTGGGGGATAAGTTTAAAAAGAGAGAGAGAGAGAAGAAAAAAAAAAGAGAGAGAGTTGCCCCCCAAAACCACCCACATACCATCTCGGTGCTTTAGACTGGCGGGCGGGAGCTTTTTGCCATGGGTGCGGGCGTAGTCCTGAAGATTCGGAGCACTGGAGGAGCCACCCAGCACTGTGGTGCTGAACAGCCCTGTGCACTGTGAGCCTGCAATGCCGGGAGCACATTAGTAGCCACACAAAGCTGCATTCAGAACACCCAACTTTACCATACAACAGTGAGACACACAGCCATTCAGTGCCACCACAAAGCGGCTACTCCAAGTGACTGCAGAGTGCTCACTACTGTCCATAGCCACACCAGGCAAGCAAGAAGCAAATCTCCAGAATATTTACATGGCAGAGACAGAAGGCCACTATTAAAATGGTTAGTCTTATTAGGTATTCAAAGCTACTGAGGTAGACTGTGCTTTCCAAGTGGCTCTCTAATGAAAGAATAGGTAAGTCTCTCTAAACTTTTTTAAAACCTTTGTATGGGAGGAGGGAGAATGCATGCCATGGCACACACTGGAGGTCAGGGGACAACTTGCTGTACTCAGTCCTCTCCATCCACCATGAATGCCCCAGGCATTAAACTCAGGTCATCAAGTTTGGCAGCAAATGACTTTCATTATTGCTGAACCACCTCACTGGCCCATGTTTCTCTAAACTTAATTGGATGTCCTTCACTCTGGACAGAAGATTTGAGAGACCTAGAAATCTAGCCCTTTATAGGTTTGGAAAGGAAAGGCTCTCCCTGAAACCAGAGGCAAGGTTTTAGGTACTTGGCTGGCATACAATTACAAGTTCTTCATTCAACACTCCCATCCTCTAGGGATTTTTTTCTCCACTTACAAGTATGAGCCTTGCACTTTTAAAGCCAAAACGGACTCAGAGACCATCTAGTATAACTTTCTCATTTTATATACTAGGTGAAGAAACTGATCCAAAAGGTTCTGTCTCCTTTGCTCAGGGTCACAGTACAGGAGCTAAGGGGGACAGGAATCTAGATCTCTTTACTCCAAGGACTAACCATGTTTGGTTAGAAAAGAGGTTTTTGTTTTGTTTTGTTTTTTTGTTTTTTGTTGGTTTTTTTTTTTCACAGAGAAACAGCATAGATTCTGAAATCAAGACGGACACAAATCAGAAGATAGATGAAAAGTCTGTTACTTATAAAGTAGGGTGTGCATGCCAATTACATGCTAATCACCCTATTAAGACTCCAAGTAGGAAACAACAAAAAATGTTTTTTTTTCCTGCTCTGAAAAGTTTATTGTCCTGCAAGCCCTGTGATCAAAACCAGCTGCTCACATGTGTAAGTTCAAAGAAAGCAAAAAGAAGTGCCAATCTGAGGAATAAATGGAACTTGAAGAACCTCTGAAAAGAGTGAGTCAGGTCAGTTACTGTCCCCACTGTGATGCAGAGAAAGGCTAGACTTCCCATCCTTCTTCTTCAGCCTTTGAGGACAGGGAAGTCATACGACTAATATTCATGAGTCAGGTGTGGCAGCGCACACCTTTAATCCCAGGATTCAGGAGGCAGAGGCAAGCAGATCTCCGTGAATTTGAGGCCAGCCTGGTCTACAAAGTGAGTTCTAGGGCAGCAAGGGCTATGTAGAGAGACCCTGTCTCAAAACAACAACAACAACAACAAAAACAAAAAACAACAAAAAAGACAAAACAAAAAAACAAAAAACAAAAACAAAAACAAAAACAAAAAAAAGCCCTAAAAAAACAAAAACCAAAAAAAAAAAAAAAAAAACGAAAAGAAGGCTGACATTCAGATTCTTGGGATTTGATAATCTACTTCCAAATCCATCATAACCAAGACCCTGGGCTTGGCAGGAGAGATCATATTCATATTCAGACTGGAGAAGAGGATAGTTTCCCTGGAGCCTACAAAGAAGACCAGGGTCCCAGTATTTCAGGGCTGTAAGAAAAATCAGAGAGCTTGGTGGGAAATAATTTCTACCTTGGAATTCGGGACCTCTCTGCAGCAACATCTTCCAACTTTCATGCCAAATCAGGCTTGAGAATGAAGAGAGTGACACATTGCACAAGATGTCTGCTCTTCTTTAGAGAAAGCTTAAGGTAGCTGGCTCTATCCTAGACCACACCAAGCTCTGTCCTGCATTTACTTCCTCTACTGAGTAATTTTGTGGTACAATCATCCCGGTGTACCTCAGAGGGCAGTCTCTGGCTTACCACTACCATCTGTCACAAGGTCTGTACATCCCTGGCTCTGCCTTGTTCAGTTTATTTTTGAGATAGGAATCTCCCCATGTTGTCCATGTAGCTAGCTTTGGCCTATAGGCACAAGCCACTGTCCTGCATACCCAGCTTCCTATGCCATATGCTTTCCTCCTCCTCCTCTTCCTCTTCCTCCTCCTTTTCCTTCTCTTCTCTTCTTCCTCCTCCTCTTCTTCCTCTTTCTCCTCTTGTTCTTCCTTATTTGTTTTATTTCTTTGAGACAAAGTCTCACTATGTAGCCTTGGCTGGCCTAGAATTCATAACTGGCTTAGAACTCATTATGTAGACCAGGCAGGCCTGAAACTCCCAGAAACCTACCTGCCTCTGCCTCCAAACCTTCCGAGTGCTAGGATTAGAAGTGTATACTACCATGTCTGACTCCTATGCCTGATTCTTGATATAACTCCCACTTGCAAATGTATCTACTCTGTAACCTGAGATCTAGTCTTTCTGTGTCTTGGTGTTTGAACAAGGCCATGTGTACTAGGGCTTCCATGTCACAGGACCAACACAGTTGTCATTTAACCCTTATGCCCCAAACCAACAAACTTATTTTAGGATTCTAGAAGGCAATCAACCCATATAAAATTATCTAGGAAAGTTATCAAAACATTTCTCCTCTAGTTCAAATGTTAACCATTTTGGGACCAAAAAAAATCAAGCAGCAAGAGCAAAAGTAACAGAAAAATAAGAGGATTTAAATAGAAAGAATAGGACAAGATTTTTTAAAAAATGAACCAGGAGAGCCAGTTCAGACCCACACGGTCATGTCTGACCTCCAGTTAGTTCAGAGGTAGTCTGCCTCAAGGATTACCCCTCCCAAAGAATACCATACCCCGAGGTCTGGTGCTCCCTCAAGTCTGTGTCCTTAGAAAAGGTTGAATGATGCTCTCCACCCCTTTCCACGGTTCAAAAAAATCAAGATATTCCCTCAAAGTCTTGAGAGAAGCCTCTGCCTCTACACCCATCTCAGATTTGTGTCCCTCAAGCTTCCGGAAGGAAAGGAAAAAGTTACAGGATTAGAAAAGCAGGGAGTGGAAACCAGATTTCAGAGGAAGACATGGCACAGGATCTCATATACATATGACAACTGTGGGTCACAATACCTCTAGTTATACCTCTGTCATTGATAACTCTGAAGGGCCAGAGCCTCCATGGTCCCTTAAAGTCTGGGCTACACTGGAGGGACAGATAAGGAGTGAAAAGGAGAGCCAGAAAATACCCCTCACAGGGGAAATGGGGGTTAGGGGAGAAAATCAAAAGGCAAACACTTTTGTGGGATAAAAACTGTCATCTGGGATGCATGTTCACATCTAACTAAGGCTCCCTCCACGTCACTCTCCCTTCCCACATCTGACAGTGCCCTGACTGGATGGGGTGGTCCCAGTTCTGTAATAAAGATTTTCCACAATAAAACTCAGAATAGACAAACTTTTCCAACAACAGTGAGAGATGCTGGAAGACCTACCCAGGCCGCTCTGCTTCATCTCTGTTGGTGGCCGTGAAGATGAAAACAGCCGGTACCCACCAGGTCTTGAAGAAGAAGTTTCAGACAGCACCTGGAGGAAAAGGACACTAGATTAATCAATCACTGTGTCATCTCAAAGCATAGAACCCAGGCTCTGAATTCCTGCCCCTACAAAGCCAAGCAGTATCAAGAAGATTAGATGAGCCAAAGGATTTTTATCGTGGAAGAGGAATAAGATAGGAGGAGAGTGCCCAGTGCAGAGCGGAACCATCTAGGGAGTCCATCTATGTTAGAAGGCACGTCTACTGCACGACTGGTCCTCAAAGCTCCCCCCGCCCCAAATCTGAGAAACCATGACCCAAGTATTCATTATCCTCAAAAGATTAGGTTCTCCAATCTTACCTGTTCCTTCCTAGGACTCAGAAAGGCAACCATAGTGACTCAGCCACAAATCAAGTATGGCCTGTCCTCTCAGCTTCTCATTTAAGCCAAGAAGCCCTCCCCTCCAACCAATTTATTCCTGGATACATGAAACTGGGTGTTTGTTTGTTTTGTTCTTTTATTTTTTTTAAATATCCATGAGGGCCAATCACACAACCCCCAAACATACATTGTCCACCTAGACAATGAATCAGTTTCCCTAGATCCCGAAAAGCAGACATAGGCAGAAAAGGAAGGCAAGGCAGGAAGAGAGAGACACCTGTGTGCAGGAAGCCAGGTGAGTGGTGGACACAGCCCGGGGCTGTAGGCCGATGGCTGGGGAAAGCCTGGGGAGGTCTCCTGACCTCCTGCGGCGCCGTCCCCTCAAGGGGATCAGGTCCAGGTTCCCTGTGCACTGCATGTTCATTACCTGCAATCAGACCGGGTGGAAAGCCGGTCAAGGCTTCTTTAGCCTCCTGTTCCCAAAGCCCCAGTGTCCATAGGGTGGAGCCAGTTGGAGTGGGAGAGGATTGGCAGATAGCTACCAAGGTCATAGGTTTTATAATCTAAAACAGTTTGAAAGATATGAGATGACAAGAGAAGAAGGGTGGGATGCCATTGACAAGGAAAAGATAGTCTAATGCCTACAGAGCAAGAGAGAAAGGATTAATATGAGAAGGCTGAGTGACCAAGGAGCTGGCTGAGGAACAGATTCTGGGTAGTCATCCTGAATGAGTCAGGCTCTAACCACACTATAACTCAAAGGAAGGAATGTGATTACAACAGAATCATAGAGGGGTCTAGTGGCTCTGCCCTGTGATCCTAGGTACTCGGAGGCTAAGACAAGAGGATCACCAATTCAAACCTGTGTGTGTTACAGAGTGAGTTCAAAGCCAGCCTTGGTAACTTAGCAAGACTCAGTCTCAAAATTAAAAATAATAGAAAGCACTCTGGATGCCACTCAGTAGAATCCTTGCCTGGCCTGCGAGAGCCCTGGGTTCAATCCCCAATACCACAGAGAAAAAAGTGATCATACTCAAGGAAGCTTCCAGAAGGAAGACAATCCCAGCAAGCCTGAGAGAAGATGTCAGAGTTCTCCTTTGTGTCCACAGTGCTGACATAAGATGACAAAGGGACAGCCCTGAGACAGACAATTACATCTCATTTTGTCCATTTGATGTACTGTACATGAGTGACGACACGTAAAGAGAACTGGTACCAAGTTATACCTGTACCTCAGGAAGAAACTAAAGCACATCTCTCCTAAAGGAACTACATGTTCAGAGTATCAGTCCCACCCTAAAATAATCAGGAAGTAAAGGATAACTCTGGATGAGAAATAGAAGTTTATTTTCTTGGGTTTCTCCAAAATCTGAAATTTAGATCTCTACATTAACATATGAAAGCTTATTATAGATTCTTTTCCCTAAAACAGAAAACCAATTCCCATAAGACTGAGACCTGTAAAGAGCCAGGTGAATGGATCCATGAATCCAGAGCAGTATCCAAATCAGGCAAAGTCTCTGAGACAGGGATAAGTCATGGTGTCAAAAGGAATGTCACTGAAGAAACTAAAGAAAGCATCACCGGGCCAGAGGAGACGGTGTGACCAAGAAAGATGAAACAAAACCTGGGGGCAGTAAAAAGATGCAATGGTATCAACACAAGTTCTGTCCTCTGGATTAGAAAACCAGAGGTAGGATTTGGGACAAAGTCTAAAAATAGCAAAACAGAACAGGCAGATAAGCTTTCTCATTAGGAGAGACACATAGAACTCTAGCCGATCAATCATTCTTCTGACATGACACTATAGATGAGTCTAGTGGCATTAAACTGCTAGAAACTTTCTCATGCCTATAACAAATAGAAGGAGAGGACCTGGTCTCTA
>NW_021604618.1:23697840-23699142 GCF_004785775.1 Grammomys surdaster
TGTCCCAGCAGGCCCCTTCTACATGCTCTGTGTCCCAGCAGGCCCCTGCTAGATGCTCTGTGTACCTACACACTGCATTTAGCTGGAGTCTATAAATTCTTTTTTTATTGCTTTGTTTTTTGAGACAGGGTTTCTCTGTGTAGCCCTGGCTATCTTGGAACTCACTCTGTAGACCAGGCTAGCCTTGAACTCAGAAATCCGCCTGCCTCTGCCTCCTACATGCTGGGATTAAAAGTATATGCCACTACTACTTTTTGTTTTTTAAGATGATAAACAAACTTGATTAATTCCACTGCAAAGCAACCAACAGCTAAACAGTGGGAGACAAACTGCCCACGGTTTATAAGTATCTAAGAATAAAGAATTTTTTGTAGGCCAAATCTTTTTGTGGGGTAACTCAGCAGGTAAAGGTGTTTGCCACTAATCCTAATGATCTCTGAGTTTGATCCCAAGGAACCAGGCAGTAAAGAAGAGAGCCAACTCCTGCAAGTTGTTCTCTCATCTCTGTACATGTACCGTAGCATGTGCATGCCTACACACACCTGCATGCGCACACAGTAAATGTTTTTTAAAAAAAAAGTAAGTTGCTTTTTAATGGAAGAAAATGGAAGGAGAAGAAAGAAGGGCCCTTTCCTCAGCCCACCCCGCTTGCTCCTCACCCGTGTGTTGTCCTCATAAAGCATGATAACAATCTGGGTCATGTAGTTGAGCTCTGAGATGGCACTAAGATAAGCCAAAGCTCGCTGCCACTGTGCATCCTGGGTCTCCTACCAAACACAAACAAAAGTAAGCCAGCGCCCAAGGACAGGTCAGGAGCGGGCTGGGAACGGAGGAGAATGGCAAAAGTTCACAGAAAGAAGGAGAACAGGAAGGACAGCCGATGACTGCGGGAGAAAAGAAACAAACAAAACCAACAACCAAATGAACAAACAAAAACCGCACACAGGTCTAAGGAAGGAAGATGCTTACATCAAGAAGTCCCCCATAACGGAAGACACTGAGTAGAGAGTGAACGTGGCTCTCACTGGTGAAATAAAGGCGAGTTCGAACATGGCGGCCTGGGGAGAGCACTCCACGAGAGTACCTGACATAAAGTTTAATCAAACACAGTCAGATAACCCTTTCCAGGCCTTCTGAAAACTCCCCCTCCCACCCAAAGGCTTCCCTCTTCTCCGTCCCAGATCCCTTTTTCTTCTTGCCTCTCCCACCTGTCTCACCCTTGGCCCCGCCGCGCCGGGGGGCGGGCCAGGGCTCCCAACATGTCCTCCCATCTTCCTGGCCTCCCTCCAGCCTCCTCCCAGC
>NW_021604618.1:23699242-23764488 GCF_004785775.1 Grammomys surdaster
AGGGGATGCAGCTTGTTGACAGACTCGTCCTCGTGAGTTCTCTGCAGGTCAAGTAGGATTTTCCGCAGCAGTGGAAGACAGAAGCCCACAGCAATTTCCACTTTCTCCTCTTTACTGATCCCATATTCCTAAGGGTCAGGGACGGGGATGAGAAGCTCCATGCCATCTGCTGCCCTCAGGTCTGCAGTACCTCTCCTGTCTGTCCCATAACCTCTAGAAGATCCTCAGTCAGTCTTCATGTTCTCCCAGAGTCAGGCTAGCCCTGGGAACTCTTAGGTACTCGGCTACTTCTCCAAGCTTCCTTTCTAGTTTTTCTTTCCTTCCCTCTCGTTATTCCCACCGCACTCAATCCCTTATACGAGACACACCTGGGGGATGACCACATCGGCCAGAGCTTTTGAAAGACGTAGCAACTCAGCTGTGCCTTGAAGTCCCAGACTCCCATTGTGTTGTACATCATACTTGACACAGTCATAGATATCAGGGATCTTACTGATGTCATAGCGGCCGCTCTTTTGTCGAAAGTCACGCTCTAGCTTGCTCCAGCGCTGTAGCATTAGCTCTAGGGTCTCGCTGTGGTAGAGCTGCAGGTCTGAGAAGAAGGTACACAGTAAATAAGAGCCGGAGTTGCCTTCCAACAAAAGACTTCCAACAACCAGAGAGATCGGGAGTGCGTGAGAAATGTGTCCATGCCTGAGACTTTAGGGGGTAGTCAGTAGTATTCATACCAACCTACAGAGCTGGGGTCTTGCATCCGCTCCCGAATCTGGTGGGTAAGGTTTTCAATCAGGGCAAATACCTGATCACAGACTTTCACAGGATTCTGGATGACAGACATGGAGTTGAGCAGAGAAGTGCTTCCAGTGGGAGCCAGCTGTGAGAAACACAGTTAAGGAAAGAACAGGCTCAGTGGCAATTCCCCAGACTCGGGCTTACTATAAAGAAACTGGCTGCAATGCAGATCTGCCTACTGGCTCACTTCAGTGTGCTCTTATGTTCCCAGGCACCCTAGCAGCTCCATGCCTTCTGATGAAGAGACTGCTCAGACAATTGATCATCTATGAGAGGTCCATCTTTAAAGTTTCTGAGTCCAGAGAAATTAAAGCAGACTTCTACTTCACTTGGAGAACATAGCATATGCTTAGGAAGTGCTGGGAAATGAAGGGGGCTCTGGATTCCTTACCACCTCTGCAGAACGTTCTGATGAGAAGCAGAGAAGGCTGTCTTGCTGTGACTTATAGCACAGTTGCTGCTGCTAACCTGGTTCCAGCTCCAGGGTTTTGGGATTTTTTTGTTTGTTTGTTTTGTTTTTTGAGACAAGATCTCACTATGTAGGCTTGGCTGGCATGGAACTTACTATGTTGAAGGCTGGCCTCAAAGTCATAGAGATCTACTCTACCTCTGCCTCCCAAGAACTGGGATGAAAGGTATCTGCAATTTCCAACTCAAGCTTTTAAGATAGTTACCATCAACACTTAATGTTTTTGTAAAGGACCAGAGTCTGGTTCCCAGCACCCATGTTGGGTAGTTCACAACTACTTATAACTTCAATTCCAGAGGATCTAACACCCTCTTCTGGACTCAAGGCACCTAGACTCAAGTGCACAAGCCCACAAACACATGTACATATACACTTAATAATAGAAATAAAATATTAGCCGGGCGGTGGTGGCGCACACCTTTAATCCCAGCACTTGGGAGGCAGAGACAGGTGGATTTCTGAGTTCGAAGCCAGCCTGGTCTACAGAGTGAGTTCCAGGACAGCCAGAACTACACAAAGAAACCCTGTCTCCAAAAACCAAAATAAATAAATAAACAAACAAACAAATAAATAAATAAAATATTAAAATAAGGGTTGGAGAGATTGTTCAGTGGTTAAGGGCACTGTCTGCTCTTCCAGAGGTTCTGAGTTCAAATCCCAGCGACCCCATGGTGGGTTACAACCATCTGTATTGGGATCTGATGCCCTCTTCTCTCTTGCAGGCATACATGCAGATAGAGCACTCATACACATAAAATAAATAAATAAATCCTTTAAAAATATTAAAAGAGGGGCTGGTGAGATGGCTCAGTGGTTAAGAGCACTGACTGCTCTTCCAGAGGTCATGAGTTCAAATCCCAGCAACCACATGGTGGCTCACAACCATCTGCAATGAGATCTGATGCCCTCTTGTGGGGTGTCTGAAGACAGCTACAGTGTACTTATAATAAATAAATAAATAAATAAAGTTTTAAAAAAAAAAATATTAAAAGAGAATAGAAATGGAGGAGAAAGAAGACTGTATATGGAATAATGAGTTCTAGCTAAGGCCACACAAGGTTTCATTCTTAGTAGTGAAAGGAAGCATAGAGAAAGGGAGAGCTGTCCTGGATTTTCTATTTGAGAGTCTAACACTATCTGGAGGAGGAGGAAAGAAAGAAAAGCTGCTTTGGGCAAACCTAAGTTTCATGTTAGAAAACTGAGATAGACATATCAAATGGAAAAAAAAAAACCTTTGAAGGGGACAGATCCTGTCATGGCAGAGAGAATATGAAGAAGAGAGCCAGCCATCTCAGAGAGCAGTCAAACCTCCAGACTATTCTAGCCCCAGTCAACACTGGACCACAACTTTAGGAATTTGAGCCCAAGACTGTGAGACAATGAACTGGTTGTTTTAGGTCATAATCCCAGAGGAAGTTCTTAAATCAATCACTGAATCATTCCTCCAATCCCAAGATCCAATCCAAGGTCAGCTGTTTCAGAACTAAGTTTTTTGTCTTTTTTTTTTAGATTACAAGATTTAAAACAGTGTATAAGCCACATGGCATATGATACCTCTAGCAGGGCCGAGGGCATACTCAAACACATTAATATTTATGTAACAAAATGTATGATGTTTACACTGATAAATAAGGATCTGAAATAGTCTTGTGATAGGCCTAGCTGCCAAATGAACTTGGATGTCAAACTCATAAAATACTTTTCATTTTTGAACTTGCAGATAATGAAAACTGTGGACGTGAATTTACCCCCAAAGGGTTGTTGTAAGGATTAAACAAAACACTAGAGATAAATACCCTAAAACAGTGGCATATACTAGGTACTATTATTTAGAATTTTAGGAATTAGGTTGCAATGTAGTTGGGGCATGGAGAGGAGGAGAGTGTGACCTGGTCATAGTCCTCGGGGCCAAAGGGTGCATCCTGTTGCAAAATGTGGTGCAGCCGCGCCTTCACACGGTGCTGGCAGCTGCTCAGGGAGTCGCTGTCACTGTCCAGCAGGCCATTCATGTTGGCACTCTTCACCATTTGTACCAAAATGGGTGTAAGCTCCCCTTCTAGAGCTAAGAGGCCCTAGAAGGGAAGCACAGGTCTATTAGCTTCTCTTCCCACTGACGTCCCAGACTAGAGAGCCGCAGACACGGAGTGGAGAGCTGGCCTGATCCGATGCCCACCATTCTCAGTAGGACATAGCAGGGGGTGGTGGAGATGAAAACAAACCTCTCTGAACTAGTGTACCAGCACTTTACATTTTCCATCTAGTCTCCCGACTCTGTTTCTCTACTTACAGACAACAGGGCTGTGGAAGAACTGTAGAGTTTACCTTTGCAAATGCAGCAGCAGTCATCTGGACACGACCCTCATCAGATGCATAGATCTTGAGGTCATGACGGAAAGTGCTATGGAGACGAAGCAGCCCACAGCCGGGGAAGCCAGCATAGTCACCTGGAGCACAGAGGGACTTCATGTATAGACTGTTACAAATATCAACTTCTCCTTTAGTATCCTCATGGCATCTACTCCCTCAGTTGCCTCCCCTGCATCTCACTCTATCTTATCCCAGCCTTGCTGGGTTTCACTCTCCAAGACTTACCCTGGCCTCCAGGATACATGCAACGGAAAGCTCGCCCCAGCTCCTCAGCCTGAACACGGCCATCAGGTGTCAGTTCTCCACCCCACTTCAGCACCAGCAAGAGAGATGGTGCCAGTGGCTCTCTCTGCAGATCTGAGGGAAGGAGGCCCAGTGAGTAAGCCTTCTCTGAGGATAATGGTGGGGACACGCAAACATTCCAGCTCCTGACAAGAACATTGGTAGATGCAGAGACCATCCACAGGTCAAGAATAAGAGATCTAAAAACCAGGTATGGGGACAAATGCCTGTAATCCTAGCTCTTACAAGACTAAGGCAGGAGGATTGCTGGGAATTTGAGGTCAGTCTGGGTTACATAGCAAGATTCTATCCAAAAAAAAAAAAAAAAAAGAAAGAAAAAAAAAAGCCGTGAGACAGCTCAGATATACAGGCATTTGCCACCAAGCGTAACCACCCAAGTTCCATCTCCAGGACCTACATGGTATAAAGAAAGAACTGGCCCTCCTCACATCCACACTGCTCAGTGGCATCTGTGTCCCATCCCACCCCTGAATAAACAAATGTAATTTAAAAACATGTAAAGAAGAAAAGGAGGACGAGTGGGGAGAAAAGGAGAGGAAGAAGAAAAGGAGGGAGGGGAGAAGGGAGGGAGGAGGAGGAAGAGAGCTTAATGGTGATG
The DNA here is from genome assembly GCF_004785775.1 of Grammomys surdaster. NCBI lineage: Eukaryota > Metazoa > Chordata > Mammalia > Rodentia > Muridae > Grammomys > Grammomys surdaster. The sequence goes on from NW_021604618.1 coordinate 23,703,772, forward strand.
CAAACGGAAAGGAGTCCTCACCTTGCCCTTCGTTCGATGCTTTCACTCCATGGGGGTAGTAGGTCAACTGCACCTTCCGATTAATACCCGAGAAGTGGCCGTACCTGTGGGGGCAGCGCAGGTTACTTTTTGCCCGGTACCTTGGTTCGTGTTAGCAGGTCGCTGCTGCCACATCCCCCCTCTGCTGCCACATGCCCCCTCTGCTGTCCCCTCTCACATCTCCAGCACGGACTTCAGCTGCTCCAGCTTCTCAGTCTTCTCCTCAATCTCAGCCTCTGGTTCCTTCTCCAGCTCAGCCAACAGCAGCCTCGTAATGTCCAGCACCTCCTAGAGGAGACCACAGGGGTCTTGTAAGGTCATCCCTCATCAATCCTACGCCTTCTCTTTCTCCTTAGACTAGGGCTCCTGACCAGACCTCTGCCTCACCTGGAGCTGCTCCGGCCGCTTAAGTTTTAATTTTCCCGTCTTATATCCACCATGTTTTTCAAATAGAGCAAAAAACCTGAAGAAGTAAAAAGTAAGAAAAACAAGCTCTACTGGGAAGTGTGCTCCACCCATTCCCCTCACAAAGAACTCTCCATCTGAACTGGAACGTCCTTCCTACCTCGGGTGCGTCACCTCCATCTTCATCTTCTGCTTTGGGGTTCGATCTCCGTGACGGATGATTGCAATGACACAACGGAGTTCCATCCTAAGATGAGGAGTGTCCTCAGAGCCACTCTCCCGCCTCACACCCCACCCTACCTCCTAGCATCACCTTCTACCCGGGACGTCAGAGAGCAGAGGAACAGGGGTCTGAGGCGAGACACAGTGGTGGAGTTAAAGGACCTTAACCAAAGGTACAGGCTCTACTGCTTAGACAGTCAAGAACTGGTAGGAAAGAACTGGTCTGGCTTAAAGGAATCCCAAACTTTATGCAGGTCACTACCTATTTTAACTTTTGCTTACATAGTGCCAGATGTGGTAGGGACGATGGGAATGTCCTCAGCTTCTGTGGGGATGGACCACGGTATCTGGAACTGTGGGGCAAGCTCTCGCATGATAGTGTTCCTAGAAGGAGAAAAATAACAAGGGTCAATGATGATGAATCAACAGCTGTATGGCAAATCAACAGCTGTATGGCAAAAGCTCTCTCTCTCGCTCTCTCTCTCTCTCTCACACACACACACACACACACACACAAAATCATGCAGCAAAAAAGCATTAACATAAACCCTAAAACATCCAAATACCCCATTTAAGGCAAAAATAAATGCAGGGCAATGGCAAGCAAGTGACTTCAGTAATAGGAATTTCAGTAATAGGCAGGAACTTCAGTAATAGGCAGGAATTTCAACTTCATTCTTTTTCTTTTCTTTATTTTTGTTTTCAAACAGGATCTCATGTAGCTCAGGCTGACCTCTACCTCACTAGGCTAGCCTTGAACTCTTCAGTCTCCTAATTCTACCTCCTACACTCCGAGTGCTGGGATTATAGACATGCACAACCAGATCCAACTCACATATTCTTTACCTTTCTTTCTTTTTAAGTTTTTTTTTTTTTTTTTTTTTTACTTTATGAGCGTTTAGCCTCTGCCAGTGCCTAGTACCCACAGAGCTCTAAAGAAGGCATCTGATCCCCTAGAACTGGAATTGTGGATGGTTGTGAGCCACCATTTGGGTTCTGGACCCTAAGCCAGGTCCCCTGCAAGAGAGCAACAGTGCTCCTGGCTGCTGCGTCTTCTCTCTACCCTTCTTTTGTTTTTCTAATACATGTGTGGAAAAATTTTTTTAAAAAATTGAAACAAAGTCTCACTATATACCCATGGCTGGGCTGGAACTTACTATGTAGAACAGGTTGGTTTTGAACTCCAAGAGATCTGCCTGCCTCTGCCTCCCTAGAGTTGGGATTATAGGTGTGTGCTACCATATCCAGCTTGAAAATTTTTAATTAATAATTAATTAAATTTGTGCATGTGTGTGTATGTGATGTATATGTGCGGGCATGGATGCATGTCGGGGGGCATGGGTGTGTGTGTATGTGTGGGCATGGTTGTGTGTATATGTGTGATGTGTGTGTATGTGTGTGTATATGTGCGGGCATGAGTGTGTGTGTGTATGTGTGGGCATGGTTGTGTGTATATGTGTGATGTGTGTGTATGTGTGGGCATGGGTGTATATGTATGTGTGATGTGTATGTGTGGGCATGGTTGTGTGTATATGTGTGTATGTGTGATGTGTATGTGTGGGCATGAGTGTGTGTGTATGTGTGATGTGTATGTGTGTGTATGTGTGGGCATGGGTGTGTATGTATGTGTGATGTGTATGTGTGGGCGTGTGTGGCAGGGGACACATGTGCATGGACACGGGATGGTCAGAGGACAACATTCAGTGTCAGTTCTCTCCTTCAGCTTTTACATGGCTCCAGAGTTTGCGTTACCTGGTCCACATCTCCACTCCTCATATATTCTTTTTCAGACAGTCTCACTAAGTAGCCCTGGCCAGGCTGGAAGTCACAGAGATCTACCTCTGCTGCCATTAAAAGCAGGGGCCATCACACCCAACCTTCATACATTATTTTTAAGGACTTATTTATTTTATGTATGTGAGTACACTGTTGCTCTCTTCAGACACTCTAGAAGAAGGCATTGGACTTCTACTGCAGATGGTTGAGAGCCACCATGTGGTTGCTGGGAACTGGACTCAGGACCTCTGGAAGAGCAGTCAGTGCTCTTAACCCCTGAGCCATCTCTCCAGCTTCCTCACATACTCTTAATAGCATACTGTTTTCACATGTAGCCCAGGGTAGCCACAAACTCACTATGTAGCAGTTGACCTTAAACTTTTATGTTGCATGTGTATGTGTGTAGGTGAGTGGGTGGGGGTTATATATATCTATGTGTACAAGTGTATACACCAGTTCATATGTGCTGGTAGAGACCAGAGGTCGAAGTCAGGTATCTTCTTTGATCCCTCTCTATCATATGCTTTAAAACACGTTCTCTCAGGGTTGGGGATTTAGCTCAGTGATAGAGCGCTTGCCTAGCAAGAGCAAGGCCCTGGGTTCAATCCTCAACTCTAGAAAACAAACAAACAAACAAACAAACAAACAAACAGGTTCTCTCATTGGTTGATCTGGAGCTCACCAATTGTCTAGGCTGGCGGGCCGGTGAGCCCTTTGGATCATCTGCTCTTCGTCTCCTTGTGCTGGAATTACAGGCTACACCCAACTTTTTACTTCAATGCTGGAGGTCTATACTTGGGACTTGACACTTACACAGCAAGCACTTTACTGACTGAGCCACATTCTCAACCTTGAACTTCAATTTCTAATTCCTCTCCTACCCCCACACCGCCTCCACCTTTCAAATCCTGGGACTCAAGTATGTACTACCACTGCTCTTGTGAGGGGCTGGGGATTGAATCCAGGACTTCAAGCAAGTGTTCTACTGAGCTACATCTTCCGCTTTTCTCAGACAGGGTCTTGCTATGTAGCATAGGTCTGCCTCAGACTTGAAGTTCTCCTGTCTCAGTCTCCTGAATGCTGGAATTATATGTGTGCACCACCACAGCCTATTCTTGTTTTGTTTTAAAACAGGGTTTCGAGGCCAGCCTGGTCTACAGAGTGAGTTCCAGGACAGCCAGGGCTACACAGAGAAACCCTGTATCGAAAAACAAAACAAAACAAAACAAAACAAAACAAAACAAAACAAAAACCAAAAACAGGGTCTCACTCTGTAGCCTAAGCTAGCTTTAAATTTGTGGTGGCCATCCTACCTCAGCCTTAGCTTCACAAGTGCTGGCTACAGGTGTGCACTATCATACCTAACTCTTCTGCTTGTTTTGTCCTAGGTTGGTTGTTTATTGTTGTTTTGGTTTTTTTTTTTGAGACAGGGTCTTTCTATATAGCCTAGCTGTCCTGGAACTCACTATACAGACCAGGCTGGCCTGGAGTTCACAGAGATCCACCTGCCTCTGCCTCCAGAGTGCTGGGATTAAAGGCATGTGCCACTACACCCAGCCTAACTAACTCTTAATAGGGTGGGTTTTTTTCATTAATTATTGTGTACATAAGTATGCATGATATGAATGTGGGTACATCTGTTATGGCACGTGTGGAGGTCAGAAGACACATTTGTGGAGCTGGTTCTTTCCTTCCATCTTTACACAGGTTCCAGGGGTCAATTCACACAGCTAGATCTGTTTAGCACTGTATCCTCTGAGCCATCTTGCTAGCCCTTAACTGAATTTTTTTCCTCCTTTCCTTCCTTTCTTTTTTAATGTAGGTCTGGAATTCATGATGTAGGCCAGGCCGACCTGGAATTCAGAGATCCTCTGGCCTCAGCTCCCGAGAGCTGGGATTATAGGTGTGCGCCATCACACCTAGCCTAATAGTGTATTTCTTAAGCTAGCCAGTGCTTGGTTAAAACTACCATATCTATGGAAGTTCACTATAGTTATCATTTCTTATTTTTTGAATGGTTTAGGTATTGCAGACTACTCCAAAAGCAAAGTCATAGTATTATTATATTCAGTAAACTAAATATAGTTATTTACACATGGGAAAGAAAAGGCAATCTGCTCTAGCCAACACTGTTGACAGTGTCAGCTCTGAGGAATGCAGTGCTCAGGGAGCAAAGGGCTGAGACATCCTGTCTCCTTTTTCTTTTTTGACTTTTGGATCATTTTTAAAATATTTAAAATAAAGCAAAAAGCTTTATGTATTTATCTATATACACAATCTCAATAGATCCCAGGACAGCTTCAGACCTGCCATATAGCTGAGGGTGACCCTGAACTTCTGATCCTCCTGCTTCCACTTCCCAAATGCTGGGACAACCAGCACAGTTCACACAGAGAAAGCTCCTGAATCCTGCACCCCATGCTCTAGACCACTATGTCTCTTACCCCAGAATCTTGGCACAGTCATCATAGTACTTCATTGAGTTCTTGACAAAGCTAAAGCCATTGACATCACACACAAAAGAGTGACCATTGGCACGAAGAAGGTCAAATCCACAAACTGTTTGCTGCAAAAGCAAAAAGGCAAGAAGACTCAGAGGTGGCTCTCAGATCCTGCTTGTTTCTTCTTTCATCCCACAGCCCTATAAGCCCAACCTTACCTTGAAAGCTACACAGACCTTCCTGGCCACCAGCTTTTCCATGGCAGTCAACATGACTGGATATCGAACCTCTTTCCCCTCACTGTCTCGTTCAACCTTCCCATCCAAAGCTGGAGACTTTCTAGCTTCGGCATGGGCATAATCTGGCCCCACTGTGTACACCTGCAGGTACATAGCACCACTGAGTATGCCCACAGCTCACCCTGTATGTGAGAAGACAGTATGAGCACTAGGTCTATAGACTAGTCCAGAATCAAAAACAAAACTCTGCACAGCCAAGAGTGGTGGCACTTGCCTGTAATTCTAGCTCAGGAGGCAGAGGCAGGAGGATCTTTGTGGGTTCACTGTCAACCTGCTCTACACAGCAAGATCTAGGTCAGCCAGAACTACATAGTGAGACCCTGTTTTAAAAACAAACCAAACAGAGGCAGGTGGATTTCTGAGTTCAAGGCCAGCCTGGTCTACAGAGTGAGCTCCAGGCCAGCCAGGACTACACAGAGAAACCCTGTCTCAAAAACAAACCAAAAAACAAAAAACAAAAAACAACCCAAAAAACAAACAAAAAAAATCCCTCCAAACATTAAGAATACAAAGAACGGGGTCAGTGGGATGACTCAGCAGTTAAAGACATGTGCTGACAAGCCTGATGACAGGAGTTTGATCACCAGGGTTCATACAGATGAAGGAGAGAAGTGAGTCCCCCAAGTTCCCCTCTGACTCCACATGCTTGCTATGGTGCATGGGTGCACGCACGTGCTCGCCCACACGCACATGCACGCATGCGCACACACACACATACTCATAACAAATAATAAGTGTAATAAGACATTTTTTTTTAAAGTAATACAGAGACTGATTTTTTTTTGGTACTGAGCCTTATTTCTCCTTAGGACTCTGGCTGTATTGTCTAGTCTTAATTAACTAATAATTTACCAATTTTATATGATTTACCGTGGCACCTTGCTCTCCATCTGAAAGTGAAAATGAGAACATCTATATCTCGCTTGTTATCCTCACTTGAGTACGAAAGCCAACTGAAATCCTGTTTTATCCTCAAAGATTCCATTCACACATGCTTCCCACCCTGCCTCACCCCGACTCCCACCCTGACATTTATGACTGCTTAAATCTCTGCATCCACCATAACCTTAACGTCTGTGCCATCTGTTGGCATGAATTCCTCATAGATGTACGATCCTGTCTTCCGGACACTGCTCTCAGGAGAGTACACGCTGCTCCGGCTGCCAATCTTTAGGAGGAAAAGGAAGGGGAACAATATTGCCTCAACCTCCAGGCTTTATCTACAAATCCCTTCTCCTAACAACCACCTTCGCTTCTTCGACTCTCTGACTCCCCAGACACTCAAATGTCTCCCCCACCTTACGGAAGAGGCGCTGGCTTCCTCCTCCAGCAGAGCTTGGGTAGTAGATGTAAACATTGTGGTCCTCTGCACTCACTGGCTTCTCCACAAAGGGCTTGGGAAAGACAGCTCCATTAACCTCCACCTGGTCTTCACCTTCTATCAGGTTGCACTCTGAAAGATGGGTGTGTGATCATTCACGAGGCCTAAGGTTGTAGAGTATTTCCAACTCCTATTTCCCTGGGGGTTTAATCTATATGACCTTTACATTTTTATGATCATGTCCTATAACAGATATGCCAATGCTTATATGTGGTATTTAGATATAATATCTATATAAAAGTTCAAAGGCTCTGTCTAAAGACACATGACTCTACTTATAATCCAACAGTCAAAGGCCCACACAGATATATATACAGGAGATGTTTAAAGGACAAATACTGGGCTAAATCATGAATATCAAGCAGGGAATTATCAGACACAGCAAGGTACTCACCCTCAGGACAGGCGGGGTCACGGTTGAGCACAGCATATCGTGGCAGATCAATACCCTCCTCCTGTAGGATCCGGTACACTTCCCTCCTGTCATCCCCAAATAAATTAGCCAGGTAGGAAAAGTGGGGCTGACTAAGTGGAGAGGCTAGGGATTTTATTTGCATAGGAAACCAGAACTCAATAGGATATGATACAAAAAATGAAACCTATTTATCTGACTCCGCTCATCCCAGAGCAGGCTCCCTAAAATCAGGTTACCCACCCCTCTGGTCCATGAGAAGGTTTACCTGTCTTGGATGTAATATTGCATGGCCAGGTCATTGATAAGGAAGGGGTTTCGAAGCTTGGAGTAAGCAACAGCTTTGTCAAGAGGAAAGCCTATGATGAAGGAGAAAAATGGAGACACCAAAGAAACTGAGAGGCGATGCCAGGAGTGGCAGGAGAGACTGACCTATTAGAGCCAGCCGCTGCCTCTGAGCTCCTCCACACACCCCGCCCAGCACTTATTGACCCAGCTCCTCAAGTCCAAGACATTCATCAGGAAAAATGAATCCAATTACATGGAGGATCCTCCCAGAGACCCAATTCTATCCAAGGCCTAAGTGTCCTAGAGTCGTGAGTCCTGTGAGGCTGGAGTATGGGCTTTAAGCCACACGCAGCAAACCCTGAAACAGAGGAGGCAAACTCCTCTTCACTGCTCTCTTGTGGGTTGAGAGGCCGGCAGCCTCTTACTCAGGGTATAACAAGGGTTCCATGCCCATCGCCACTCATCCTTCCCAGACCCTAACCTTTGGAGTGGAAAGAGATGAGGCAGTGGCAGGAAGGCCAGTTCTCCACAGGTTCATTTAGGATCACGTCTTCTCCCAGGATGACAACGGTCAGGTAGTCAAATCTGCAGAGTCGCTCTAGGATTTGGGTCATTGGCTTGGACTTAGATTTCTTGGTCATGGCACAGATGCCAACAATAATTTGAGGTTCTGGGGGCTATAGAAAAGAAGTGCTATCAGTAACTCCAGATTCCCACCTATGTCACCTCCAACACTGTCACACATCTTTCGAGGGCAGTTTCTTGTCAGGACTTTGGACCTAAGGGATAAAGGATGGCTACCACAGAAGAAACACTGTAGGAAAAGTACTTCTTCAAAAGAAGAAGCATAAAATAAAAGGAGGAGGGGCATTTGAAAAGGAGGAGGGGTTTCAGAGCAGCAACCCACCAATCTCTACTGCCCCGCCCCAAGACAGGATAAAGCCTGTTTATAAGAGGAAGTCTTGTAAACAGGGGCCCCAACACCAAGCTATGTCCCTTTGCCTAGACTTACCACCTCATCCTCCTCATCCTCAAGGAGTTCACTGTCACTCTCTTCTGTCCTCATGCCTATTCCACAGGTGCCCAACCCCTCATCTCCAGCTCCAAGGAAGAAGTGGGCCGTAGTGTTCTTGTCCTCATTGGCCGTCAAGGACCACATCCCCGCTGGAACACCCACTCATCCCGCTCTGAAGAAGAGGGTCCTCTATCAGTGTAGAACCCAAGCACCCTTACAGTGGGCAGGGAGAGGGCACAGAGGGCTACACACTGAGAGGGAACTACAAGGGTACAAGAGGGAACAGAAACAAAGCTACAGAAAGGACCAACAAGAAAGGAAACTATGTGACTTGACAGGACTAAAGAGGAGTAAGAGGGAAGCCAGGACTTCTTTCCTCCCTGTTTACCCCGCCCTGGCCATGAACTGGTAAGAGGATCAGGAGTCTAAGCCTTACAGTGCTGGCATGTCACTGATTCTGCCGCAGAAAACAATGTTAACTCCAGGCAGCAAGGGGAAGAGGCAGTTAGTTCTCCAAGGAAGGCTACTGTTGATTCCTACCAAGAGAAGGTTAGACTGACATTTATTTCCAACCTGGGATTCAGTCCACAATATTCCCAGCTCTCTCCACCCCCACAGCACTGCTAGAACCAAGGGTTCAACTCAAGAGCAGAGGAAAGCAACATCTCAGAAGCTTTTGCCTTTAAACTCCATCTTCATTATTACCTGGAATTAATTTGACAAACATTTATTGAGGACACCCTCCATGCTAAGCATTGTATCAGAATGTTAATATCTGTGCATCCCTTTCTGCGTCACCTCCAACCTTAAAAGACAGATATCCAAACTCAGAGAATCAGTTCAAGGAAAGAAGTCTGGTGCTGGTTGAGGGGTTGAGATAAACATCCACACAGCAGTTTTCAATCCATTCTCGAAATTAAAATCTCAATGGTCCAATCACTATCCTCTAGGACTACAAACCCAAGGCTGGTCTAGGACAAGGCCCTCCATAGCAGCAGCTACATTAGAAAAAAGTCCTATCTAAGGTCATATTGGTAATACTGTCTTATGAATTTGGATCAGGAAAAGCAGACAGTCCCACTTCTACACGCATATACCTAGAGTTTTAATGGAAACTCTAGTGACTTTGCTGTACCAGAAAGACATCTGTCAGGAAACATTTCTGGTTATTAGACAGGAAAGGTACTATACTGGTATCTCATGAACAGACGACAGGAATGCCACAAGAATTCTAAAATGTATATTCTATCTCAGGATCTATCCAGTCCAAACTGTTAGCATCACTAAGGTGGATAGACTGCTGTGGGAAGACTCTCCTACACAAGTGGACGCATACAAGGACATTCTTCTCGTTTCTATGTCAAACTAAAACACACACACACACACACACACACACACACACACACACAGATGCCGTAAGAAAAAGAATGGAAAAATATGATGCAGAATATAGAAAAAAACTAATAGTAAATTTTAAAAATAAAGGAGGGCCAGCAAGATGGATCAGTAGATGGAGGCATTTGCTGCCAAGCCTATGATCTGAATTTGGATTTTAGGACCTACACAGTGGAGAGGACTGATTCCCACAAGTTGTCTTCTGACCTCCACAGTGTGCTGTGGGTTCACACACAGATGTAACAAACATAAGTCAGATGCAACAGTCCCCAACTTCACATTGCCAAGGATGTAACACAATTCATTTGCATAAACACCATGTGCTATTTATGACTGCAAAGGCAATTAGTACAAGTTTGTTGGTGGTTTTTGTTGTTGTTTTTAAGCAACTGTTTTACATGTACAGGTGTTCTACCTGTAGGTGTTTATGTACACATTTGAGAAGTCCCATGTAGGCAGAAGAAAGCACCATGTGCTGAGAACAGAACCCAGGTCCTTTGAAAGAACAAATAGTGCTCTTAATCAGTAAGCCATTTTTCCAGGCCCCCGTTAGCAGCAGTTTAAAAGTAGACTAAATTTGAGCATGATAACATATACCTTTAGTCTCTGAACTTGGGAGGCAAAAGCAGGGAGATCTCTGTGAGTTCAGGGCTATCCTGGTCTACATTATAAGTTCCAGGCCAGACAAGACTACACAGTGAGACCTGTCTGAAAAACAAAACAAAATAGAGACTAGAGAGATGGCTCAGAGTACTGACTGCTCTTCCAGAGGTTCAGAGTTCAATTCTTAGGAACCACATGGTGGCTCACAACCATCTGTAATGGGATTAAATGCCTTCTTCTGGTATCTAAAGATAGTGACAGAGTACTCACATAAAATAAATATCTAATTTTTTAATTGGACTGAAAAGACACCTAATTTGTAACAGTGGTTACCTTTGAAGAAAAGAGAATGACAGTAAGAATTTCTAGTGACACCTATACAGCTTGGTCTAGAATAAATGTCTATTTTCGAAGCTCAAAAAAGATCTGAAGCAAATACACACAAGGCTAATATTTACTAGTAGTGGATTGTAAAAGTATGAGCAACAATTATTATTTTCCAAAAATAAAAGGAGTCACTCCACAGACATTCTCCACGTTCAACAGCAGTTCTCAAAAAAAAGACAACTCTAACAAAGCCAGGAACACGAGTAAATTAACTTACTACAGAGTTATAAAGTCTTCAATAATTTCTCTCCCTGTTTTAATGTAAAATTCTTCCATGACCATGGTTGCAGCTTTGATCAGAAAATTATAGAATGACCTTTATATAGATCTCAGTCTTCTCTGTCTTCATCATCTGATGCCTATTGCTCAACCACCACAAGACCAGAACATTCTTCTACACAGCCTCTCCAGTTATGCACTGCAGTCTGTACACACATAATCCTCCTGACGGACCATTTCTTTAAATTCCCTTTCAGTGACCTAACCATGGCATTCCCAAAGATATCTCACAACTTCCCCACTTAGAATTTCACCACACTCTTTGTACCTTTTCTAAAACAGGAGTCTAAGATTCCTCACCACGATGCCCTCTAAGTCTTCCCTGTTCTTTTTCTGTTGTTTTGTTTTTGGTTTTAAACAATATCCAGCCATATTCTTGGAATTCTATAACAACTCTGTAATGGGAAATAACAGGATGGAGAAGTCTGTTCTCAAGCACAGACTGAAGAAAGATGAAGGTCCAAATTCCAAGTTAACAAAGCAAAAATAGAAGCCTGACAGGAATAGCTATGACAAGGCCAGGGTTTACATGGATGTACTTCTGGAAGACACTGGGGTTTTAATGTGATGTTCCCAAAACCACTTTCCTGTTTTCTGTGTTCTTTCCCCTTTATGTTCTCCCCAAACTTGTTGCATAAGAATTCTACACTGGGCTAAAGAGCAGTCTTACTATGGAAGGAAAGGCGGGAAGGGCGGGGGAGGGGGGAACAGACAAGGAGGCAATCTAGGGAACACACACACTACATCAGACCTAGAGAAGGGTATCCAGCGAAGTGAACTGTAACTTAGCTCTTAGAACTGAGAGAGCTTACACAGTTCTCTATATTTTTCTGGATCACCTTGCATTTGGGAAAGGCTCCAACAATAGTAAATACAAACTATCACAGGAACTTCTCACACCACTACCAATATTAGTCTTTCCCATTATCAAAAATGAATCCCCACGCCTGTGCGCCTCTTTTTTCCCGGTTGTTTTGAGGCAAGGTCTCACTCTGTAGCTCAGACTGGCCTCAAACTCAGGGCACCCCTCGCCTCTCAGTCTCCCAAGTGTTGGGATTACAGGCGTGAATTGTGATGTTCCCACTGCCTGCTTCCCACTTCCTTTTTATGGCAAGTTTTTATGTTTCCATCATATTCCTTATTCTGACAGAGTCTGCTGCTTGTTCTCACTATCAGCTCACTCATCCTACCTTCTCTCCCCAGTTTGTAATAATGGCTCTTCACCGACTCCCCTAATCTTACTCCCCACCCTGACTCCCAATCATTAATTTTCCCATTCAGTGACTCCCAGAAGTAAACACTTCAATACTTCAAACCTACACATGAGTCATCACCCCTGTTAACACTTTTTTTTTTTTTAAAGATAGACTCTATGTAACTCAGGATAGCCTTGAACTCGGGATCCTCTTGCCTCAGCCTCCAGGGTACACTTGGTAGCATCTTTCCGTTAATGATGAACACTTAATAATCCCGTATACCGCCCGAAGGCCGTTCCTTCCTCACACTAGCCTTCCTGGAGGTTCACCTCCTCTCCACTGTAACCAACATTCAGCAGACCCTCTCCCCTGGTCAGCCAGCTCCTTCCCCGGCATCCAGCCCCGCTAGTCCTCCCTTCCCTCGGCTTCTCGCTCACGACCCCTCTACCTCGGCCCCCTCCCCTGCAATCTAGCCCCTTTCCTCCTTCCAGAGTCCCCAGCCCTGTCCCTGCAAGCCTTCCATCTTCCCAGGTTCTCCTTATTACTCCCTCAGACCCCTCCACACCCGTCTCCTCTCCCACTGACCCCCTCGGCCGTCCTCTCTCTCGGCGCCGGGTCACGAATCCCGCCCTCCCATCCAGACTGCACTCGCTTCTGCCCGCCCCCGCCGTCCCCGCCTCGCTCTTCCTACGCTGACATTGAGGCCTCCTGGTTGCGCCTCTGTCCAAAGCTGTCCCCACCCGGGACTACCCACGGCCCCGAGCGCAGGCCGAGGCCCTCGCCGAGCCCACCCTCCCCGATACCGCCCCCAGCCCCAGCCACTCCCCCACCGCCCCCGGCCCGCACTCACCCGCCTCCCTCCGCTCGCGCAGCCGAACCTGCCGGCAGCGACACCTGACAGCGGCCCAATCAAAGCGCGACTTCTTTGTGGTCCCGCCAATCCGCAGAGGGCGCGCACCAGCAACAGTCAGGCTGCGTTGGCCGGAGCCTCAGAGTGGAGGAGGGTGGCGCCAAGTGGCCACACGGGGAAATGCAACCTGATGCTGCCCTGCCTCTTGATTTCCTACTGCGTTGCCAGTCCACAACCTTGGTCTCTAGAAGAGCTAACCAGCAAGACCAATGGAATGGAGACACAGGGAGAAGAGGCAAAGTCTGTGACGTTGCACCTCCTTGAGGGGGATAAAAACGAGTCTTTTTTTTTCTGTAAAGCAAAACAAGATGTGATTAAAAATAGACATAAGCTGAAAATATAGACATAGCTGAGAATCGCTAGGGATGCCAGAGACACACAAACAGAGCAGCATATAGGAAATGTTAAGAGGAGGAATAAAGAGACTAATTTGTAAAAGATACAAGAAAATAGCAGACTAGGAAAACTAAGAAAACTGGTTTCTGTCTCCACATCCTGCTTTTTCTCTGTTCTCTAGCCTTGGAATCTGAAATGCTGGGTTTGAATCCTGCTCGTATCTTTAAAACTACGTAGTCTTGGGAAAGTCACTAGGTGTGGGAAAGTCACTTGACTTCCCAGAGCCTCCACTATGCTTATTTGTAAAGGTGGAACTAAATATCTAGTATACACAGTGCTGCTGCTTGTGACAAAGTACTTGAGAAAATTTATGGAGAAAGAGATTGGTTCAGGTTTCAAGAGTTTTGGTCATTAGCTCCATCGCTTGGGCCATGAGGGGAGGCAGAACACAAATGGTGTCTGGGTAAAAGCCACTTGCTTGTTGGCTGACAGCAAGAAGAGAGGGAGGAGGGGGCAAAGGGCAATATGCATTGTCCAAGGCAGCTCACAGAACCCCCTTTCTCTTACTAGGCCTTACATCCTCCCTATCAGCATGTTCCAATAATTTTATCACATTACGAATTCATCAAGGGATAAATAAATCCATTAACTAGAGTAGAGCCCTTCCGGAGAGCTCTGATCCAACTACTTTGCAAAAGCTGCTAATTGACCAAGCCCCAATACATGAGCCTGCAAAGGACTTTTCTTATCCAAAAAGAATGGATATTGTTCATATGAAAGCATCATTTGTGTGCGTATTGTCCTTGAATCTTCATTTAGGAGTTTGAATGTCCCCATTTGTTCTCTATAATTTTAGAGACCTTGGAATTTTCTGGATGCTTCATCTTACTAACACCCACCCCCCAGGCTTCCTGAATTGATAGAACAGTTCTGAGAGCAGAATCTACAAGCAACCAATGGTAGTTGGTTGACTCAACCCTCCTCTACCACTCCAACCATGGGAGCAAGTAACTACACAGCTCCCAAGTATAAAACCTCTCCAGCGACACCACTGAAACACTAGATGAGTCCTCTCAGAAGCGCTATTATTTCATGTAGAAAGGCATTTTCCAAACTTGAATAACTTCTCTATACCCTGGCTGCCTTTACTTCCCTTTCTGTTAGTCTTCCTTCCCACCACCTAGCTCCTGAACAGCTTCTCAGCCAAATAACAGCCCAATTGCTCTAGAAGACTATCTCCTCCCTTTATCTGGGTAAATATACATCATCCCAAGTAATTATATTTACTTACTCATACCTGCTCCTTAACCTGGATAATGAACACCCACAGCATAGGTAACATTTTTTTTTTGGTCTCTCCAAAAGTAAGGAAGCACCACCAGCAGATCTCTGTTCTCTGAGAATTGTTATTGTAATGGAGTCAAAATTGAAATGGATTCTTTCTAAGGATACTCACCAATGAGGAAGGTCAGAAAGGACATATGTAGGGTGGGGGCTTGAGGGAAATAAAGGAATGTATACTAGTTGAGCCAGTAGGGATTATGAAGGGTAATTATTTTTCCCCAAATACTTTCTTATGATTTCCAAATATTGTACTGTCTTCTGAAAGACAGTACTGAAAGACGTATTAATGGCAATATGTCTGCTTTGCCTTGGCTGGCCCCCTGAACCAAAGCCTCAGGTCTCTATCTCAGCTTCAGCTTTCATTCCCCTTCCTGCATTAATAAAAGTCAAGTTGCACATAGTTCTGCTTGTAGCTGTGGAAACAAACCCTCTTGAGTCTGAATGTGCACTTCACAACAGAGAGAGAGAGGACCAGGAAGAAGGCAGAGACTCCCTGATGACCTTATGCCCTTGGATACTACTAGCCTTCACACTCCAGATTAAACTGCGTTAGCAAGCCAGGAAAGGAAGACATGTGGTTCAGGAGACCTGTGCCTGCCTGTTCATTCCACACCCAGTCATCACACCACACCCTCCTCCTCTCTTTATATTCCCCTCCAGTCCAGGAACTGCCAGCTGCAGAGAAGGAAGAGAAGGAAGAAGAAACTCACCATTCCCTGCCCAACCCCAGCCCCACACCCAGAGCAATCAACAGGTAGGCTTTCAGACACTACTCAGAGGGAGTCCTTCGAACAGCAAACAGGTTTAATCCTGGAAAAAGGAAGAGAAATAAAAGATCAAAGGTGAGGCAGGGGTTAGAGTAGAGAAAAAAAAAAAAAAGGAGGACCCCAATGAGAGGCAGGAAATAGCCAAGCTGAAGACTTGGGGGCAGTGAGTTTGGGAGACAGAATAGACGGGATAAGAGCCAATAGCTTTCTGATTCTTAAGGAATCCTTTCTCAACCTTGTTAGGGAAGTAAAGGTGTAGCAGGGAGTTCCCTGGTGCTCTTCCTGGTTCTTGGGGAAAGGTGACCTTGAGGCTGCGGTGTCTTTTCCCATGAGCTCTCAGTCTTCCTCTTGTATCTGTTTATTCTGTGGTTTTTCCTGCGGTTGCCTCTCCTGGGGAAAATGGAGAGATGGCGTGCAGATCGAATTCAGAAAAGAGGCTGGGCAATGTCAACCCCACCCCCAAAACCTAGAAAATAGACGGATTGGGTTTCAGATTAAACAGAGTGGGCATGGGAGAAGGGGGTTTCAGGTTCGGGAATCCCCGTGGTGCTGTCCTCTACTTAGTGCTGAAATCTGACCATCCTCATCCTTGGTGGGCGTCTGTCCCCAGCCTCAGGGAATGAATCTCGGGTCTTCCTAATTACCTGGCTAGTGCTACCCAACCCCACCCCCGCACACCTAGCGCGGTGGCAGGCGGGAAGGCGGAGCCTGAGTGAGCCCCACCCCTGGAGACTGCGGCTGGGGCCTCCCTCTGCTCTGGCTGGCCGCTTGCTTGCTGCGCTTCTTCTGCAGCCTTGTAGACACAGGCTGGCCACTTCAGCTTCAGCCTTCATTGTGACCCCTATTTTGGCTCCAGTCTCCGACCAGGCTCCATCGCCTCTCTATCCGGTTGCATCCTCCCTCCTAGTTCTCGACTTGCTCCAGATCCTGCTCCGAACCCTGTAGACGCATCCCCAAGCCATGGCTGGTCCCTTCTCCCGTCTGCTGTCTGCTCGCCCCGGACTCAAGCTCCTGGCTTTGGCTGGAGCTGGGTCTCTCACCGCCGGGATTCTGCTCCGCCCGGAATCTGTAGGAGCCGCCGCAGGTGAACGGAGGAGACTGTACCCCCCGAGGTATTAGAGCTTGAGATGCACGAGGTGGGGGCTGGGGGTGGTAGTGGTGATGATGGGAATCGAACGGGTAGAGAGGATGACCCTAGCAAAAGACAGGGCCTCGAAGATGGATTTCTGCACAGTTTGGAGATCCCAGCCATGTAGGAAGAGTAGGGCCAAATCTGTAAGGGAAGAACGTGTCTAAGGACATGTCACCTGATGTCACTGCCTCCAAGCCAGCTTTGGCTTTGTGAATTCTAGGTTCACCCACTGCCCAAATCCTTTTTGGATAACTAGAAACTGCCTTTTTTTCTTATCTAGACCTATTCTCCTTGTTCTCCTGCATTCTCCTGAGCCTCTCCCCTCCCCCATCTCTAATGTGCTCACTAGAGAAAAGGAACTGTGTAGATATGGAATTGAGATGTTAGAACTATTAGCAAAGAAAAGACCCTGGAAATCCCTAAAGAGATTACCAAGATTTAGCCTACCTCTAATTCCCCCTCCTTCCAATGAGCAAAGCCAGACATGGCTCACTGGACAGCTCCCAGCTGACATCAGTAGGTCTAGTCTCCTGTGCGCCCTCCCTCCATGGTTACTGGGTACCCCCTCCCCAGCGCTGAGTACCCAGACCTCCGAAAGCACAACAACTGCATGGCCAGTCACCTGACCCCAGCAGTCTATGCACGGCTCTGCGACAAGACCACACCCACTGGTTGGACATTAGATCAGTGCATCCAGACTGGAGTGGACAACCCTGGCCACCCTTTCATCAAGACTGTGGGCATGGTGGCTGGAGATGAGGAGACCTATGAGGTAGGGGGCCCCTCAGAAACCCCAGTTCCTTCCTCCCTCATCTCTGTTCCCTCAAGACTCTGGATTGTCTATACTCAAATTTCTGACCCAGTGATATCAATCTACAACTGAAGTCTAGGAAGGCATTTCTTCTTTATAACCGGCTCTCCCTCTTAACTCCTTTTCAGATATTTGCTGAACTGTTTGACCCAGTGATCCAAGAGCGGCATAATGGATATGACCCCAGAACAATGAAGCACACCACTGACCTTGATGCCAGTAAAGTGAGCCAAATGTGACACTTGCAATGCGTGCAGCCTTGTGCACAGCATTCCATATCTCCAATCATTACACCTTGTTTCCTGACTCATGGTTAGACTGCTGAGCTCATGATATTGATAAGAGGAAGAATTGCATATCTTGAAGAATAGCAGATAGGAAGACATATGGATAAGAGTCAGGATAATGGAGTTGAGGAGAATATGGTCAAAGTACAAAATGGTGAAAGAAGTTTTAAGAAGTGACTATGTCCTGGCTGGGTGTGGTGGCTCACACCTGTAATCTCAGCTCTAAGAAGGCTCAGGAGAGACACTCCTCCCTCAAAAAAAAAAAGAAAGAAAGAAAGAAAGAAAGAAAGAAAGAAAGAAAGAAAAAGAAAAAAGAAAGGCTGTACCCAAAGTGAGAAGTTAGGAGAAATGACCACAATGTCTTCAGCCAGCATGCCTATCCAGTGTGTCCTTCCTTCCAGGGCCTGCTTTAGAATCCTTAAGAGCTCCCACCTTCTGCGTTTCTGTGATTTATAGTCATTTCTCTTATTCCTCAGATCCGTTCTGGCTACTTTGATGAGAGGTATGTATTGTCTTCAAGAGTGAGAACTGGCAGAAGTATCAGGGGACTCAGTCTCCCTCCAGCCTGCACTCGGGCAGAGCGGCGAGAGGTGGAGCGTGTTGTGGTGGACGCACTGAGTGGCCTGAAGGGTGACCTGGCTGGACGGTACTATAGGCTCAGTGAGATGACAGAGGCAGAGCAGCAACAGCTTATTGATGTGAGGATCCTTGACAGGGAACGAGATGGGGAGGAGGGGAGCAGACGGAAAAGAGGCAGAGGGGAGGCTGGGCCAGAAAAGACAGATTGCCCAGATGATACTGTGAGAATTCTTAAACCAGAGCCTTTTATTCTCCTCAGGACCATTTTCTGTTTGATAAACCTGTGTCCCCATTGCTGACTGCAGCAGGAATGGCTCGAGACTGGCCAGATGCTCGAGGAATATGGTATGGGGCTGACCCAACTTTTTTGATTCCCTTGTATGTGCAAAGTTTTCATCTACCCCAGTGCTTGTCTTGCCTGTTGACCACTATACCTCCTGCCCTCAGGCACAACAATGAGAAGAGTTTCTTGATCTGGGTGAATGAGGAGGACCACACAAGGGTCATCTCTATGGAGAAAGGCGGCAACATGAAGAGAGTGTTTGAGAGATTCTGCCGGGGCCTCAAAGAGGTTGGAGAAGGGTGTACCAGGGAGCTAGGTGGGAGGAAATGAGAAAAACCATAGAGCTACATAGGTAGATTAGTTATATTACTTGTCAGTCAACCCAGGGTATTTCTGATAGTACAAAGGGTCATTGTCATGCTAGGATAATAGTTACAAACCAGGGCCATCCTTGGAAAACCAGGGCATATAGTTACTCTAAAAATAGAAAGAGTATCAGTAACCTAAGGAAGAAAATAAAGCATAATCTTTGCCAAGTAATGCAAAGAAGGAACCAAGGATATGGCAAGCCAGTGCTGGGGTAGGTGGTGTGAGGTGGGATGTGCAGTTAAGGAGAACGTTTGAGCCTGGACTGATGTAGGACGTGAGACATTGGAATGCTCATGATATATCACCCAGTTCTAAGCCAAGGTGAACCTTGACTCTGGATTCTATCTATCATTGTATCTAGGCTTTAAGTAGAAAGTGCTAGAAAGACTAGGGAAGGCAGAGGCCAAACTTGCTTAAGTTCTAGAATGTGTGGTTCTGGGTGAGAGGTGACTCAGTAGTCTTGTATGGACAGGGTCTCTATATTTATTCTGTGTTAGAAGCTGCCATAGATCTAATCCTTAATGTATATTCTTGTATCTACAGTTTTATTTTTGGACTTGTAAAGAAAGGGTGTTTCCCTTTTAGATTCTAGCCAGGAAGCTTATACTATTTTCGGCAAGGAATGGATAATGTTCTATGAGTGCTTAGAGAAACACTCTTTAATTATATGACTCTGTGTATTTATCTATAAAGTAGAGGATTAAATGAAATAATGCAGGCAAAGGAATTATTCTATAATAAGTGTTAGCTTCAGCATGTAAGAATCCCCATGCTTGTGAGTCCTTCCGAGTTATGGAGAGTATCATCTTTAGGTCTTTGTGTCTATTGCTCTGGCAGACCCCTGACTCTTCCATCCTAATAGTCATTATGGTGATCAGGAAAGCAGGAACACCTCTTGCAGTCTCCTCTTCTTGCATGTACCTGTGAATCTGGCTTCTCTGCTGCACCTTCTCATGTCTCCCTGCTTTACTACACATGTTCCTCTTACAGCTAAGAGTAGACTCTCCCCCCTTATCATCTCATTTCTGTCCAAAGGGACCCTTTGCTCTTTGTCAAAGATAGAATGGATGCATGAGAACTCTATGTCCTGTTTACAACTTCTATTCATTTCCCAGGCCACCCTTAATGTATCATTCTCTCAAGCTTCTTCCATGATCAATCTATCTATCACAATCTTATCAGTATGCATATAATGCAACATCAAAGTGTTCGTCTACATACGATGACAGTTTTAACAACAACAGTCAATCCTCAAGTTTCTCGTTGTAGACACAGTTCTAGAGTGGCTGTGGGACTAAGAGGGATACATCCATCCCTGATCTTTCACAACAGAACCTCTGTTGACACAGGTGGAGAAGCTGATCCAGGAACGAGGCTGGGAGTTCATGTGGAATGAGCGTTTAGGATACATCTTGACCTGTCCATCTAACCTGGGCACTGGACTTCGGGCAGGAGTACACATCAAACTGCCACTGCTAAGCAAAGTAAAGGATATGTGGGGTTAGAGGGGTGTAAGTGAAAAGGGGGATTTGGAAGGGGATGGAGGAGGTACTCTGAAAGGAGTCAGTCATATGGGATTACAGCTAGTGGGCCAAGGGCAAGGTAGGAACAGCCTCTGCCTCTACTGACCTGCCCCTGATCTTCATATATATATATATATATATATATATATATATATATATATATATATATACACATATATATACACACACACACACACACACACACATATATATATATATATATATATATATATATATATATATATTACATTTCAGATGTTATCCCCTTACCCCATTCCCCACCCACCCAGGAACTCTCTATCCCATCCCCTCTCCTCCTGCTTGTATGAGGATGTGCCCCCACCTCCCCACCCTCAAATTCCCTCATACTGGGCATCCAGCCTTCATGGGACCAAGGATCTCCTTTCCCAGCTATGCCGACAAGGCCATCCTCCCCTACATATACAGCTGGAGTCATAGGTCCCTCCCTAAGTGCTCTCAGGCTGGTGGTTTAGACCCTGGGGGCTCTGGTTGGTTGGTATTGTTGGTCTGGTTGGTTGTTCCTCATGGAGCCGCAAACCCTTTCAGCTCCTTCAGTCTTCTCTCTAACTCCTCCATTGGGAACTCCTTGATCAGTTCAATGGTTAGCTGTGAGCATCTGCCTCTGAATATGTCAGACTCTCTGCCCCTGATCTTTATCTTGCATCTAGGATAGCCGCTTCCCAAAGATCCTGGAGAACTTAAGACTGCAAAAGCGTGGAACTGGAGGAGTGGACACTGCTGCCACAGGCAGTGTCTTTGACATCTCTAATTTGGATCGACTTGGCAAATCAGAGGTGAGGTCTTATGAATTAGGTTAAGAGGTTGAGATAAGATGGTGAGTGAGCCTCAGGGATGTCATAGAATCTGAAGCAATGGTCAAGTAGAGTGGGGAGGAGAGAGAAAATGAGTTTGCAGAGATGGAAGATCTGTGCTAAAGAAACTCAGGTCAAGTAAGATGTATGCTTTTAATATCAGCAGAGGCAAGACAGATTTCTGTGAGTCCCAGGCCAGCCAGGGCTACATAGTGAGATCCTGTCTCAAAAATTGAAAAAAAAAAAAAAAGAAAGAAAGAAAGAAAAAGCAGCTCAGGTAAATTGTGAGAAACAGGGATCAAGGACTAGTGTTCTTCAGGTGGAGCTGGTGCAGCTGGTCATCGATGGGGTCAACTATTTGATTGATTGTGAACGGCGTCTGGAGAAAGGACAGGATATTCGAATCCCTCCACCTCTTGTCCACGGCAAACACTGACTCCCCATCCCCAGCAGATGAACCAAGAGCCCCAGGACTTCTGCATATTTAACAGTGGCCCATTCTACTTGCCCTGGACCTGCCTCTCGCTCCCTGTCCCAGTAAAGACTCCACATTAAGTTGCAACTGTCTGTGTTATTTCTATTGGTGTGGTGAGGAGGAAGTAGGAAATGAAACGAAACAATGGAGTTATTCATAATGGCAAGAGATGTATACGCCAGGAGCACGATTCTTAGGTGGGTGGAATGCATTGGAATTTTACCCATAATCCTCATCCACTTACTGAGAATAATTAGAATGCACTTCCATTTACAATTTGTTCAGTATGATGTAAGTTTTCTCCCTCAACTGAAGGAACAGTATCATAATAGGTAGCCAAAAAAGCTGATGGTCAATGCCAGAGCCCAGGAGGCTTGGAACCAGTCGTAGAGACCCCAGGCTGAGCTTCGACCTAGAATGAGACAAGGAATGGGAGGAAAAAAATCACAGTTCCGCTCCGCAGGAGCCTTTGATGCTTCAAAATTAGCTCTGTATATAGATCTCTCTACTCCAAAGATTCTCCTGTGTGGGTTCTGAGGACGAGATAGCACCAAGTTAGGACTTGGACTCTGGGTCATATGACAGCTTATCAAACTGTGCAGTTGGTAACTTACCCTGCTGCTCTGGCATCTCCTTCCCTTCGTGCTGGGCCCATGCAACTGCTCGTCGCTGCTCAGGACTCAGATAGGCCATTTGCTCAGGAGTAACAGCTATAGCCTGACCCCTGGTGAGACTAGATAACTGGACGGGGTTGAAGACCACCTAGAGGAAAGGACGGGAATCAGTACATCCATGTAACTACATTGGGTCCGTGCTCTCCCTGTGAAACTCTAGACCCCAGCCCACCAAAACTCACTGCAAACTTGGGGGCAGGAATGACAGAAATGGCAAGAGGAGTCAGGCCTTGGATCTGTCCCCGTAATAGTGCTGAAAGAGCCAAGTCTGGGATGCCAGCTGGTAACAGAAGCAGAACACACTTAACTATCCCAACCCATCCATAATGTGGAAACCAAACCCTGACACCCAGTGACAAACAGTGGCTCAGCTTCCCCACCTGCTATCGTGCCAATTTCAGTGAAGATCTCAGGCCCCCAGTTACTGACTGGGCCAAAGCCACCAGGCAACACAAGAAGATAGGCCAGAACTTCCAGCTGTTCCTCAGAACATGGGAGATGTAAGCTACCCAGGAAGAGAGCTGCTTGGCTGTGGAGCAGGCGGGAGAAAGGGAGAATTCAGCTTCAGTGTCAGGGGCTGTGGTCTTAAAATGGAGGGAAAGATGGCTTCAAATGGACTCCCTTCCTTCATGGGACAACCCTTTCATGAGCCCATCTCCACTACAGCACCACCAGTCCAAACCTTCCAGAGGTTACCTGAACTCCCAACTGCTGATAAGCTGTAACTCCTCTGGTCTCAATCCACAGAGTGTGTAACCCAGTGCTGTCAGATAAATGAAGTCCAGGTGGCTCACATGCCGACCACTCTGCCTTAGAAAACTGGAGACTATGGCTCGGAGCTGGGAGGAGTGCAGGATAAAGAGATTAAATTGTGGGGAATTAATGGAAAATGAGTAGGAGAATGAAAGGCACTACTAGACTGTATTGTTACTAACATTGAAAGATCCAAAAGCTATGGAGAAAATCAAGGACACACCCTTGCCTTCACAACAATAGAAGGAAGAGGAGAAAGGGGAAAGGACAGTAGAGAGATCTAGGAACCTAGGACCTCAGAATAAGTCAGGTCCTAAGGTCACAGTATAGAGTACTATGAAAAGACAGAAGCTGACTGTGGTGACACACTTATAATCTCAAAATTTAGGAGCCACAGGTAGCAGAACCAGGAGCTCTAGGCTATCCTCAACTATGTAATAGGGTCAAAACCAGGGTCTAAGACCTTGTCTAAACAAACAAAAAACTGGGCTGGAGAGATGGCTCAGCAGTTCAGATGGTACAGCTCATTAGCTGCTCCTTTAGAGGTCCTGAATTCAATCCCAGCAACCACATGGTGGCTCACAACCATCTACAATGTGATCTGATGTTCTCTTCTGGGCTGCAGATGTACAAGCCATGTACATGCCAACAGAGTACTCATATACATTAAATAAATAAATATTAAAAAAACAAACAAACGGGCTGGAGAGATGGCTCAGCGGTTAAGAGCACTGACTGCTCTTCCAGAGGTTCTGAGTTCAAATCCCAGCAACCACATGGTGGCTCACAACCATCCGTAATGAGATTGGATGCCCTATTCTGGTGTGTCCGAAGTCAGTGACAATGTACTCATAAATAAAATAAACAAACAAACAAACAAACAAACAAAAAACCAAACCAAACCAAAAAACCCAAACCAAGAAAAGATAGGAAGAATGGCCAGAAAGGATTGCAAGAGAAAATCCTTGGGTTTGGATAATTGAGAGGACTGGGTCTACAGGATGTATGTCTGGGGCAAGGCAAGGAAGAGAGAAGGTGGTACCTGGACAGAACTCCAGCCATCTATCTGCCCCAGGTTGCTCAGCACACCCCAGTCCACCAGAGTAAGCTCCTGCAGTTCCCGTTCTCCTAGACCTATCAGGAGACGGCCCAGCTGCAAGATCTGCTCAGGACGGAATCCTCGGGGGGGACCCCATAACTAGGAGGAAGACAGGAACCATGTGAGTGGAGAAAGCACTGGGCTAGGCATCAAATGCTGGGAACGGGACTTCAGCTGTGGGATACTGGTCAGATCACTCCCCTTGTTTTTACTTTCCTCTATAGTAAGATGAAAGTTTTTTCTGATTCAGGGGTTACTGAAAGGCTGGATAGTCTCCATAGGAAAGAAGAGCAAACTCCAGTCCACGAATTCTAAATTTCATATGCACCAGACCCGGTGAAGTACCTGCTGAAGTGAAGATGCCAGACCCAAACTCCAGAGATTCTTAGTCAGTCTGGCATGGGACCCAGCAATTGCCTTTTAAGAACCTGCTCCCTGGACAATTTTGATACACATTCAAATAGTGCCTCTATCCATTTTACTGCTACCCTTCCTTCATTATTGATCCCCCTCTGACCCCCAACTTATCATCCAAATCTCTCACTTTCATCACTTCCCCACCTCACACCCAATTTTCCAGTCCTTTGTGTCCCGTACCACACTTACTCAATTTCTTTGCATTTCCACTCATACAGACCTGTTAGTCTCTCCATCCCTAACCTGCTTGGCCTTGCCCATGGCTGCCTGTAGTTCTTCAGGACCAAGTCCTGAATCTCCAGCAAACAGTGACAGGCAGTCTTCAAAGTCTGAGAGTTCCATCTCTGCGATCTGTGTCGCAGACCAGGCTGCTGGGAAGGTTCCCCGTATGTCTGCACAGTTCGGTACAGGCTCTGACAGAAGAAAGCAGAGACAAAGGGTCAATGTGACACTAAATTATGCCTACAATGATAGTCATAGGCCATCCAATCTTTGGATGATGAGGCAGTGGAATGCTGACAATGAAAATTCGAGGGTTCACGGGCTATCTGAATTAAGTGACTGGATACAAGGCCATCCTGTGTTATATAGAACAGAGAGGAGATAGTTCAGGTTCTTAATGAAGAGCTGAGTCATGATTGTCTCCTGGTTAGGGATTTCCCCAGGAAAGAGCTCCACATTTTGCCAGGCTCAAGAGAACAAGAAAATAAAACTCTGGGCTAAATTGCTGTTTTGTTTTATTTTTGAGACAGGATTTTACATAGCCCAGGTTGGCCTTAAATCTGCTCTGTAGCTAACGCCGGCCTTGAATTTCTGATCTTTCTGCCTCCACTCCCAAGTATTTGGATGATAGGTGTGAATGCCACCACACCTGCCTTTAAACATTTAAGGAGTTTAAACTGCCAGGATTATAGACCCTTACAACTAGAAGATACTTTGAATATCATCTTGTAACCCTTGATGACCAAACCCCGGAGGTCAGGAAACCTGCTCAAAGATACAACACACCTAGAGACCAGCTTCCCACCCTACTGTGCTGTTTGTGGTGAACCAAGGGCCTTGTAAGCTCAGCCACCAACAGTCACCCACCCAAGCTTCTAATTACACTGTTTGTCTTGATGCTTTTTCCTCACACACCCCGATGAGCATATGAGTATTTGGGTAGCTTCACCTTGTAGACCCTCAGCAGCTGGATGCACAATCCCAGCTACCAGAGCTGCTTTCTTGTGGGAAAGCTGTGGTCCCCCACACAGATGTCCCACTCTGCTCTGCTCCCAGCTCTGCTGCTTTCCCAGAAGCCGCTCTAGGGTCTCTGGGCCCAAAGCCTCCTGCAAGACAGAGAATAGAGAGAAGGAAAGACAACCTGGCAATCCAGATCCTACCATCGGATATGGGGGCTCATATGGGGAATTCATGCCTGGAATTTCATCACTCCAGATGCTGAAGGAGGATTGCCATGAATTTTAAAGCCAGCCTGGGCTACAGAATGAGCCACTCATTTGTGGCTGCCACAAATAAATAAAATTGAAAACAAAAGCCATAAACAAGTTTAGCCTCTGTTTAGCAGTCTTGTCAGAAACAAGTTGCACCGCCCCAATGAGCTCACTCCCCACAGCCACCCCTCAGTGCCCTTGTTCCTTCACCTCACCCTAGGGATTAAGGAAATAGCCTCAGCAGACAGAGTGAATACTAGGCGTCCAGCTTGCTCTACTTCATCCTGGCTCCACAATTCTGGTTTTCTAGAGGACAGAAGGGACAGCTAGAGTTGAAGAGACTGTGAGGACTTTGACATGCTGTCACTGGGGAGCGAGGATACCTTTAAGCATGTGATGGTCAAGGACCTGGGCATAGGATGTTACCAAAGGACCATACCCAAGAACAGGCTCCTGCAACAGCAGCCATCCCAGCTCTGTAGCAAATGTCTCTCCTAGGCAGAAGCCCTGCAGCTGACTGAGATGAGACAGTAGAATGGGTAAAGGGATCCGTCGCGTGCTCTCTATTCCCAGGAATCCAACCAAGGGGCCCAATGTCTCCAGCACTTCTTTGGAGATTGGGGTCTCCTTTGGAGCCTGGAGAGGGGCATCAAGCCTTGGAGAACGCACCTGACTTGGAGTACCAGACTCTTCGATCAAGATAACAAGTCCCTTGACCGTCCCTCTGCTTCTACTTCCAACTTGGCCCCTATGAAGGCCTTTGCTCTTGTTCACTGACTTAAAGAGTGAATGAGCTCAGACAGAAGCAGTTAGAAAGACTGAGAGGCAGAAACTAAAGGATTTCTTAGACTCCAAGGGACACAAACAGGAAACATGAAGCAGATGAATTGAAGAACCGAGAGGCAGCTCTAGAAGGCCAGTAGATAGATTAGCAGTCTAGGACTTGGATCTAGAAGTGAAAGAACACTATTTGAAGGGATTGCCAAAGCCATCAGATCTGGGTCTGATAGGGTAGACTCTTACCAGGTTTTTCAGTGCTCGTTCTGCCAAGGCTGCCTGGTGGAGTGGGGTCAGTGCCAGCAGCTGCTCTGGAGTGCCTTGGATCAACTCCGCCACCAACATAATGGAGTCATTGGACAATCTGTCCATCAGCTGGATCCTATTATTGAAATTTAGCAGTGATGACATTCAAGTGGATCTGAGCCAAGCTGAGAAGGGCTCATCAGGTCCCACATTCCTAATATCAGACCTAAACTTGTGACTCGACACAGAACTGACATCCAACAGTCTTGAGCCAGTTCGCACCATGTGCTTGAAGGGACAGAGCAAAGAGAATGGCTATCTCTAGCTATCTTTTGAATCAATCCTATCTGATATGATGAACTCAGAAGCCCCCTATAGTAAACACTGTTCAAATCTCTTGTCAGTCTTCACAAGTGAGAAACTTTGGTTTTCTGACCCACAGTCTTTTACCTCAGCTGGGCTCTTGGAGTTCTACATTATCTTAGAGAATCAACATAGTTAAAGAAATTTAAATGGCCTTAAAAACAAAACAGAACAGAAATCAGAAGTGGTACCTGTTTTCTATACAGGGTCAAGCGTATGAGTACCAAAACCTACAAGAAATCTTGCAAGCAAACAAGCATGGGTATTATCTGTTTCCTCTATCCTCACACCTCTAGGAAGTCTTTAACTCCAGGCTTTTCCTACTCTCACTTACAGCTTAGATAGCAAGGGGCTGGGAAAATGAGGAAAGAAGCACATGGGTAAGGTCCTCATGAACTAGTGTCTAAGAGCACTGGCTGCTCTTCCAAAGGACCAGGGTTTAATTCCCAGCATCCCCATGGTGACTCACAATTATCTGTAACTCCACTTCCAAGGGATCCAACACCCTCTCTGGTCTCTGTGGGCATTAGGGGATTTACCTGGTATATAGAACTCCATGCAACAAAACACTAATACACATAAAATAAAATAATAATTAAAGATTTAAAAAAGAAACCACGTGCAAGTGTAGTGGCACATGCTTTTAATCCCAGCACTTTGGAATCAGAGACAAGTGGATCAAGAGTTCTAGAGTTCAAGGCCAGCCTGGTCTATACTGTGAGTTCCAGGCCAGCAAGAGCTATGCAACACAGTGAGACCCTTTCAAAAAGATACTCATAAACTAGAATCTCAGATGGAGGAAACTTAGCTTGCTTATTCTTCTCTCCCCAATTCATACTTGAATTGTCTCTCTAACATTCCTTCCCTGGGACATCCAACTTAGATTTGGATAGTATAAATGATCAGAAACTCACTGCTCCAATTGTATTACATTATACAAAAAAATCTGATTTTTCCCTTATTAATCCTAGTCTTGTTTCCATAGAGCTACTCATAAATACGCCTGTACACTTTCTACTGGGTACTTTCTCAAGGATTTGAGGGCTTTGAAACACACTTTATCCGCTACCTCCACTCTTCAGAACATATTGAAAATATAGTGCTCTAATCAGGTTACAATCCTCTAAGACATAAATAGACCATTTCCTCCTTTATTTCAGTCATTACACATCCATAAATGTAGCCTAAATTTTTCCTAAAAAAATCACCTGATTGCCATAACACAGTATTAGCTTCCCTACACCAGGGCCATTCTTGGGAACAGATGGACTCACAAAATGAGTCCAGAAAGAGTCTTGTTTGGGACTGTATATGATGTCAGGGAAGCACTCAACAGAAAGCTACCTCTTCTGGATATTTCCCAAGTGGGGACCTTCTATTCCAAAGTGAGACCCCTGAGGCCCCTGTGTCTCCAGGCATGCACTTACGGCAAGTCCAGGAGTAGTTTTGTGTCAAGCTCACTCAGTTCTGGCCCCAGGGTGGTCAGCTCTGGCTCTGGCATTGTCAGTCTCCGCTGTAGCTCTGTCCAGATACAGGCCCGCTAAGAGGCATAGTGTAGAGAAAGCAGGGTCAAACAGAACTGAGCATGCCCCTCCCCCAGGGTTCTGAACCACAAGACCAAGCCTCCCATTGATAACTAAGTCACCCTCTCACCAGGCTCTCTCGAACACCAGTGGGCAGTTGGTAGAGCATGTGTACCACATCAAGGAAGTCTACCATTGAGCTGATCTGCTGCAGAAACTCACAGGACATGCCTCCTGCCAGGTTGCCCAGAGCCCTGTGGACATGTGAGTTGGAAGATGCTCTTTAGCACATGTAATGGCCTCCCTGATTCTCGATATCAGCACTCTCAGCACAAAGACAGATGCTCACTGATAGCCATTTACAGCTTGTGAAATGTCTGTATGTAGATAACATCATTAGCTTTCCATAACATCCTCACTGTTGAGCAATGAGAAAATAAAGGATGTTCTTGACACCAGTCTGCTACAAGTAAGCTGAGACTACAGCTATGTCTTCAGGTTCCAAAGCCCCTGGTTCTTTTACTGTAGGTGTAAGTAAAGTGATACGTACTGCTTTCTCTAGCAGCTCTGAAGTCACCTTGAATTAAATTAAGAACAGCAAGTGTCTATCGGGACTTTCTACTTGGCCAAGTGATGTGTTAAAGATCTTATGTGCCTTAATCTCATTCAATCTTCACTAGCACTCTATTTTAATTCTTATTGTATAAAAGAAAAAAATCTGAAGCTTAGAGTGACTAAGAGACTTGGCTTTTGGTAACAGAGTGTGACACGGGCCTAAGTTTTCTAACTCCCACGGCAATAACTGGATAGCTGTGGCACTGTGGCAGGGTAGGAGGAGAACAAGAAAGCCCTTAAGAACAGCAATAACAACAATAACACCAGCTGAACTGAACCAACTGTCCAACATGGCTACTCACTGCAGATTCCTCAGGGTCATGTTGGTAGGCACTTGCATCTTCTTCCAGAGAAACTGTGCCTATAAATAAACAAAGAGAGGACAGCTTCCCAGGGGAGGAGGTACTGTCCTGAGGGCCTCAGAGGGGATCCTGATTCTGTACTTTGTGATTCCTACCAGCACCCCCTTCCCAAAGCCCTACACTCTTCTGAGAAATCCTAGTAATAAAGGAGGGGGGGAGAGGGGGAGGGGGAGAGAGAGAGAGAGAGAGAGGGAGGGGGAAGGAGAGGGACATGGGGGAGGGGGAGGGAGGGAGAGGGATGAGGGGGAGGGGGAGGGAGATGGATGAGGGAGAGGGGGAGGGAGAGGGAGAGAGATCAGTGAAGCAATGATTATGAATAAGGTATCAGAGCAAGGGCTGAGTGAAGGAAGTAGAGAAGACAGGGGGAGTTCTAAGGGCAGAAGAGTTACCTGTTGCTCAGACCAAGGCAGCTGCCGATAGAGTCTTCGGTTTGCCAGAAGAGCCACAGTGTCCAGCTGTAGTAGCTTTAATGGGAGCAGGGGAAGCAGGCAGTCTGGCCAAGTGGTGGGCTGCAGGCAGTGATGGACAGCAGTGTTATGATGGGTGAGAGGGTCTGCACTAGTCCTCAAAGGCCTGGATGGCCTTAGCCTTTTGGGTTTGATTTTATAAGATAGTGGGAGAATACAGCTCAGCATCAGGAACCAGGATGCTGTCAGTGTCTATGTGGGCACGGAGCTAACCTGAACTTTCAGAGCCACTGCAGGGTGAGTGTGTGAGACAACACCAGCCAGATGAAACCACCCAGAACATGGAGAGGTGCTCAGTCCGGAGATCCCACACATACCTGACCAGGAATGCACACAGCTGTGCCAGACCCTGCTGCACCCACATCTTTAACACCATCTTTTACCTGCACGAGAATTAGTAGTGTGTGTGTGTGTGTGTAAGTGTATGTGTGTGAGTATACGTGTGTATGTTTGTGCCTGTAGTCTGTGTAAGTGTGTGTATATGGAGTGTGTGTGTGTATTTGGTGTGTGTGTGAGTGTGTGTATGTGCATGCATGTGTGTGCACATGTGTGTAAGTGTGTGTGTGTGTGTGCATGAGTGCGCGTGTTTGTGTGTGTGTTTTCCCTGGAAACAAAGGTGTCTACCCCCTACATACCACCCATCTTTGCTTCTCTCTTTCTCCCTGTCCTCATACCCGAAAGGTCTGCAGCAGAGCTGCAATCTGGCAAGATGAAAGCCTTGACAGTTCAGGGCCCAGGCAGGAACAAGCGCCAACCAGAACTTGCTTAGGGATGGCCTGGAGTGTCTGGGGGCTGAGACCTGGCAGGAGAGGGTGCAGGGAGCAGAGTTCCTCCAGGGACAGCTAAGAAACAAGAGAAATAAGAGGTCTGAAGATGAGAGGCAGGACGTCAGAGAAGAAAATAAAGTAGGGTAGTATGTATGAGAGGAGTGAGAGGGAGGAGAGGGCCAGTACAGGAGCCGTGGGAACAGAGCCCTCTAGGAGGCACTGAGACCTTGTGCTACTCACATCATGCCTAGGAAGGAGCCTTCCAAACAACAGAACAGCCTGTAATGGGATGGAACAGGAACCATCAGCCAAGTCCCAACCCGGTCCCTGAACCTCCCTCTAAAGCTTCTGGTTCCCTCTCAGCCACCACAAGGACCAACCCATCTAGAGATCCTTCTGGAGCTGAGAAAGGGGAAGGAGGCATGCCTTGTTGGCATATGGCTCACCTTCAGTGCTCACCCAGGGAAAAGAGGTGGTGATGACATCTCCACATAGGGTTCTCATGATTGGAGCTTCAGAAAGTAAGACAAGCTCACCTGGGCAGGTGTGACACTGGCTCCCTGTAGGGCAGGAAGCATGGCTCTAAGCTGGGGCTCTGAGAGCTCCTGCAGGAAGCGGAGGCCCAGCTGGGGAAAGAGAGGTGCCCAGACCCTCAGCTCTCGGGGGCTTAAGACAGTTCCTCCAGATGAACGCAACACTCCCAGAAGTTCATATGCCACCTGTAACAAAGGAAGGCTTAGGACTAGGGAGGAAATACAGCTGTGTCCAGGACTGACTTTTCAAATGCACATCTGGATTTACCAGGCTTGGGCTAGTACTTGGAAGCAGGCATAGGACCAGAGTAGAACAGATTCAAGATCACAAAGGGTATAATAGGGTAGGGATAGGAAGCAGAGGTAAGAGATGAGAATGGCTAGGCACTCAAGAATAGAGGTGATAGGGAGCCCACACCACTGTGCTTGAGCTTGGTTGGTGCAATTGTGCAAGTCACTCACACAAACCCTAGGGGAGCCTGGAGTCTTTCAGATTTGTACCAAAGGTCTCACCCGTCCTTCTGGGCTGAGGGTCCCATTGGCTGCACATTCCAGCAGGCCTTGTTCTACAGGCCCCATTGGATCACTCAAGGGTACCAGATTCTGTAGCTCCTCAGGACTCAGGAAACAAGCAAGGGATCCAAGCCTGAAGGAGGCATGAAGTTGGCCTTGATGTGGTTCCAGATAAGTACCCAGGCACCAACTATTTGGTACATAGAGTAGGCATATAAACTAAACTAGGAAATGTGAGCACCATATATCAGTTTCTCTCTCAGAGCCCCTAGCTTGCCAAGGCCCCTTCCTCTTCTCTTGCTCCTTTCTGTGATGCTAGCCCTGCTTCTATACAACTCCATGCTGGTCACTAGCTGTTCCACAGCCACTCACCTGCGCACCTGCTCCTCCCCATCCTCCACGCTCTGGTTAACTAGGCTACGAAGCACATGTCGGGCGTGTCCTGGCCCAAGACCTGCTACTGGCCAGCTATCTTCCAGGGCTTGGATCTGAAACATGGAAGGAAAGGTGGGGTAATGGTGAGACAGGGACCCCACTAGGGAACCCCACTAGGAGAAGGTGCTATTAAATATTCTCCTACCTGGTGAGGGCTGAGCTGGAGAAAGCTATCCAGGGGAAGATGGGGTAGCAGAGGCAGCGCTGCCCACAGCAGCTCCTGGGGCCAATCAGGCACTTCTCCAAACAGCTCAGGGGCCAGCAGTCGCTTTGCCAGGGCCTCCTTCTGTTCAGGCTTCATTCCTGAGCTGTGATCCCGGATGGCAGCCAAGCTAAGGAGAGTAACAAGTCTTAACATTTTTCTTATATCCTCTCTGCTATAATCTTGTCACTGTGGACAGGAAGGAGGGTCTCCCTAAAAGGGACCTCTGTAGGCGGGTGAGCTTGACAGGCAGGAATAGCGCTTACACACTGTCATTGGCCAAAAGGGATGGTGGGAAGCGCATGAGATCAGGGACAGCCAGGAAGGGAATGAGGGGTGACATGTCAATGAAGAGCTGTGAGGTGAGGCGTGGGTACCGCTGGAGTAGCAAGGCTGTCAGGCGGCCCATGGCCTCCTCCTCGGATGGCTGAACCTGCAGGAACAGAGAAAGGAATACTGCCTCCAAGCTTATTCACTATCTTCTGACATCCCTTTTCTTTTCACTGAAGCAAACCCCCAGAATGCTAAGGATATTGGTCCCTTTGATCTTTCTATTCTTGCTCCCCTTCCCTCTATGCTCCACCTTCAACTTAGCCCAGGAACGATGCATGAGCGTCAGGAAGCCCTGTGCAGCCTCCATCTCTGCTGAAAGCACCAGCTGCTGAAGGTCTTCTGGAGGCATACGCAGGTAGGCCTAGAAACAGGAAGCAATGGTGGATATGACCTCAGTGGCTAGCCATTTCAAGCCATGGCTGTCACTCAGCCACCCATGTGCCCTCCTCCCCCCACCTGCTACCTTCACTAGGATCCTCAGGGCCCAAATGCTCTTCTCTCTCTGGAGTAGATCCCATAGTACAGGCTGGTGAGGAGAAAATACAGGAAGAGAGCTGTCTCTCTAATCCTTCTAAATCTTCCCCAGGCAATTTAACTCAACTTTGTGAGGATGCTTGCACGCCCTTCATCTGAAGCTGGTATGTGCATCTCTTCAGATGGTGGTCCACATTAAGTCTGGGACCATGTCCTATCTTCTCTTGTACTCTGGAGCCAAATACGTGTAGGCCTGAACCAAATTCCAATCACTCTAATTCCGTTTCACTCAATCTCGGGCTTGAAAAACGGCCCTAAAATGAGCTAACAACTCTCACAAGTGCCTTTTACAAACAGATATCATAATCGATGAATCAATTTTAAAATGTAACATTTTAAGTTCCTTTGGCATACAGAAAAGAATCTACAATGCAGGAAAGCATTACTTGCCCAAGATGACAGTAATTTATGCAATAGTTGAACCCAACCAGACTTCTGGTTTGTACTCCC
Organism: Grammomys surdaster; assembly: GCF_004785775.1. Taxonomy (NCBI): domain Eukaryota; kingdom Metazoa; phylum Chordata; class Mammalia; order Rodentia; family Muridae; genus Grammomys; species Grammomys surdaster. The sequence continues at coordinate 23,738,055 of NW_021604618.1, forward strand.
CCACTTTTTAAAAATTGTTTATTTTATGTGTGTGGGTACACTGTCATTCTCCTTGGACACCAGGAGAAGGCATTGGATCCCACAACAGATGGTTGTGAGCCACCATGTGGTTTCTGGGAATTGAACTCAGGACCTCTGAAGAGCAGCCAGTGCTCTTAACCCCTGAGCCATCTCCCCAGCCCAGTTTGTACTCCTCTTAAATCTTTCTCTTTTAGTCTTACTTTCTAGCCCACAATCCTCGCTGGATAGGGAGAGAATGAAAACCCTTTGCTACCTATAGCAGAATAGGGGAGAGTTAGGGAGTGAGAGAATCAGGAGATGAAGTCTATTGCCTGCATGTTTATGTATCATGCACCAAGCTAAGCCCACAGCACAGAGCATTCTATATGGTCTTTGCAACTACTCTAAGAGTTAGCATCTTGTTACATTCAGTTTACAGATGAGAAGACAGAATAACCTGGCTGAGGGTGGCAGCCCAAGCCCATCAGGCTCTAGGGCTGTGAACTTAAATCACTTGGAGGACTACACTACTTCTCTATATTAGGGACATTTCCTGGAGTCCCATCCCTTGCTCCAAGGGCTTTTTCAGGGACAATTTACTCACACTGAAGCAAGATAGAAGCTCCATCTTGCTTATACCAGAGCTGAGGCTGACTGTGGACTCTAAGCCTGGTGTGGTTGGTTCTTCTCGCTGCAGGTACTCTCCAACTGTCCTCAGCACACTTCTCCGGCCCTCTGGTCGGAAGGCATCCCAGAATGAACAGTTGTCTGGGAGGCTAGAGAGCAGCAGAGCTCGACCTAACATTCCCTGAGTCTCAGCACCCCCAGTCCCTGGACCCAAAAGGAAGGTCAGTAGGCGCAGGAGGTAATGCAGGCGTGTGGGGTGAGCAAGGGCTGGCACAGAGGACTGACAGCGTGGCAACTGCGATAACATGCCAAGCAGAAAGGGACCAGGAGCCAGGCAGAGTGGGGATGGTCCCAGAGGTGGCAGTGAGGGCAACAAGGGGCCCAGCATGCCTTCTAGAAAGCAAGTATCATTTCCTCCACGACTAATTCTGCATTGGCCTGCTAGCCAAGCCCAGAAGGGAACCAAGGCTTCATACAGAGTGTCATTGGCACAGACCATGAGCAGAAAGCTACCCCCATCTGGGCAGCGTTCCCCACAGGGTCCAACATGGCAGGGTGGAAAATCAGTGGCATCTGAGGTGGGGCCCCGACACACATGCTGAACCCAAGCCTGGTTCCGTGGGGGCACAGCCTGCAGACTCTCCTCCACACACAACCGTTCAGCCCACAGTGTCTCATTCTCCAGGAAGCAACCCCAAAATATTTCTGGGGTGAGGGGCACAGGGATCAGGCCTGGTGGGCAGTTAGTGGGAGGTGGGAGCAGGCCAGCACAGAGCTGCTTTACCAAGCGACGATTGGGGCCAGACAGGGCTGAAAATGAGAGATTGCTACAGATCATATCCAGAAATTGATCAGGAAACTGATCATGGCAAGCTTGGAGCCAACCTCGGGCACCTGGTGCCCATGAGACTGCATACCATACAGCTGTCTGGCAGATGACAGCGGTACTGGGAGGGGGCTGTGGGGTGGTAGGAGATGGCCTTAGGGTGACAGGAGGGGGCTGTGGGGTGGTAGGAGGGGGCTGTGGGGTGGTAGGAGGAGGCTGTGGGGTGGTAGGAGGGGGCCTAGGGGTAGCAGGCTTGATGTGCTGGCAGAGCAAGTAGATAGAGAAGTTGGAGATGCTGTAGGGTGGTTCTGGGCCTGAGTGGTTCTCGCAGAGGGCCTCCACAGAGATGGCTCGCTGCTGTCGAGGGCTGATGTGAGCTGCAGGCTGGGAAGCCCTGGGCAGAGGCACATGTCTACTCAGGCAGTGCAGGAGAGCAGGAGGTGGAGGTGGTGATCCAGATAGAAAACCCAGTGCTCGGGCATCCCAAGAAAGGTTGTTCCGCATGCCCCTGGGTGCATAGAGACGAGCAGGTAGGACAGGGTCAGTTCACACCTCCTCCAGCTGAAGATTTTGACCCTAGCTCTGAACTCTGCAGAGGCTTTTAGGCAAGCACAGGCTTTTCCTAAGGTAAGCTTCCTGAGAAGAAAGGTAGTACTGACCTGAGTGAGTACTAAGGCAGAGGAGAGGAGAGAAATCTATGCTGCCAAGGCACAAGACTGCCTGGGACAATGCCTGTCCCCTCCTTTCTTCCTTCTTCAGCTGGCTTTGGGTAGCTTATACACAACCCTTGTTTGGGGGCTCCTATCAGGAAGTCATTAGGACAACTGAATTCATCTGTGCTCTGGCATCATTGTAGTGAGACAGAGAAGTGCAGCTGTGCCTCTGTGTCCCCAAGTACCATCTTCACTAGCTAACGTGTGCTAGCACTGTATGCCCGACATTGTTCTAAGTGGTTTATACTTTGTCAATTCTTTTTTTTTCTTTTCTGAGACAGGGTTTTTCTGTGTATCCCTGGCTGTCCTGGAACTTGCTCTGTAGACCAGACTAGCCTTCAACTCAGAGATCCTCCTGCCTCTGCCTCCAGAGTGCTGGGCTTAAAGACATGTACCAACATGCCTAACTTTTCTCGACTCATTGTGTTCCTCACAACTACTCTGCAGCAGTAGTTATTCTGTTTTACAAATGGGGAAAGTGAGGCACATATCACGTGCGAGGTGTCCAAGGTCACGTGACAACGAAGGGGAGTTGAACACCAACCCAGACATCACACTCCAAAACCACTAACCCACACTCCTCTTGATTTTCTCCTGAGTTCTCCTGTTACTTACCATAGGAGCAGCTGTTGAAGGTTGCCTAGGAGGGGAAGAGGAAGGAGGACAGTGACCCAATCTCACCTTCTTTCCCTACCACAGCCCCTCTCCCCCCGGCATCACTCACCTCCCTGGCACTGCCCACTGGCATCAGGCTCTGGCTGTCCCATAATAGAAAAGACTTCATCTTGCAGAGAGTGAATGACTCGTAGTAGTCCCTCCTGGAAGGCAGCATAGAGGGGGGCCCCCACTGTGCGCAGCAGACCACCCCAAAGAGCCTCCTCAGAGCCCAACTCTCCTGCTGGGGTAAGCAAGCCCAGCAGACCCTGTAAAAAGTGAGGAGCTGGCTCTCTCCCATCAAGAACTGTGGCATTGGTTGGTTCCACACTGGGCTGCAACTGCACCAGGGCCTGCCAGCGTGTACCCTCTAATAACAACATCAGAGAAGGCAACCAGTCAGCAGCCAGGACACAGTCAGAAGGGCCATCGCGGGTGCATGGGGGTCTTGTGGGGGACGGGGGACCTCCAGGAACTAATGCTCCCAACAAGGCCTCTACAAGTCCACCCAGTACTCCTGCCTGGTGCACCAAAAAGTCCCGGGGAGTCTGTTCCTGTCCCAGGAGTGCCAGCACATCTCCCAGAAGCCCTAGCATTGGCTCCCAGTCTGGGCTACCTCTCAGTGTCACGAGGAAATCATGGAGCCGAAGTGCAGGGGGCTGGAGAGGTGGGGGCTCTCCCACCGGTCCCTCCCCCATCCTCCCAAGCTTGAAGGAAGAAGAAATGTTGGCCAGGAATGCAGAGAACCGTGACTGGCTGAGAGAACGCTGAGGAGCTTGGTCCAGAGTGGAGATGAATGACTTCAGAAGGGAGAGACCGGCATCCAAAGACTGAGGCCCAGTAGGAGCCACAGTCACTATAAGAAGAGAGACAAGAGATCACTAAAGGAGAGAGCCAAAGTGAGGGACAGAAACTGAAGGAAGGACCATCTGGAGACCATTCCACCTGGGTATCCATCCCATGTGCAGTCACCAAAGGTAGATGCTGATGTGGAAGTCAGGAAGTGCATGCTGATAAGAGCCTGATATAGCTGTCTCCTTAGAGGTCTGCAAGAGTCTGACATATTCAGAGATGGATGCTCACAGCTAGCCATTGAACTGATCATGGGGTTCCCAATGGAGGAGTTAGAGTGAAGACTGTTGGAGCTGAAAGGATTTGTGGCCCCATGAGGAGAGCAACAATACCAACCAACCACAGCTCCCAGGGTCCTAACCACCAGCCTGGGAGCACATAGGGAGAGACCCATGGCTTCAGCTGTATATGTAAGGGTGGAAGGCCCTGTCGGGCATAGGTGGGAGAAGAGATCCTTGACCTCATGAAGGCTGGATGCCCCAGTGGGTGGGAATTTGAGGGTGGGGAGGTGGGAGTGGGGGGTAGGTAGGGGTACATTCGCAGAGAAGCAGGAAGAGGGGTGAGGGGATAGGGAGTTCCTGGGGGAGGGGGGGAGGGGGTAAGGGGATAACATATGAAATGTAAATAAAACATCCAATTTAAAAAAAAAAAAGGAGAAAGGAGAAAGGCCTAAAGCCCAAACTAGCTTTTCCCCTGAGCACAGTTCCCTGCTGAGATCTGAAGATAGAGTGAGGCCATCCCTCTCAGTACCCTACAGTAAATCTTGACCTGCTTTCTGAATCCTCAGTGTCACCCACAGCAGCAATCTCTGTCCTCTTCCTTGACCCTTTAGCTTTTATCTAAATGGCTAACCCCACACTATTTATTACTTTATATACTTTTTGAGACAAGAGTTATCTATATAATCTAGGACGGACTTAACTCCCAATCCTCTGCCTCAGAGTGCTGGGCTAACAGGCACGAGCCACCATACTCAGCTACCATGCACACTCTTGTCTTGTTAAAGGGGAAGGCAGGTCAGTGAGATGCCTAGCAGGTAAAGGCATCCCTTGGCAAGCCTAGTGACCTGAGTTCAAATCCAAGAACCCATCTTGAGGAATGAGAGAGAAGAGAATAAAATCCTGAGGTTGTCCTTGCTTCTACCTGTGTGCCATGGCGCCTCACCAGTGTGTACACACACAATTTTTAAAAGAAGGGAAATGCTTCTCTCTCTCTCTGTGTCTCTCTCTCTGTCTCTCTCTCTGTCTCTCTCTCTCTCTCTCTCTCTCTCTCACACACACACACACACACACACACACCAGTTTCAAAAGGAGGGCAAGGGTTGGAGAGAAATGGGTTAGTGGTTAAGAGTACTATCTGCTCTTTCAGAGGTCCTGAGTTCAATTCCCAGCAACTACATAGTGGCTCACAACCATCTGTAATGGGATCTAATGTCTTCTTCAGACTTGCAGACATCTACATGCAGATAGAGTGGTCATATACATAAAATAATAAAGAAATAAATCTTTAAAAGGGGGGGAAGTTACACATACAGGTTTTTGTTTGTTTTTGTTTTTCCAGTTTGGCTGTCCTGGAACTAGCTCTGTAGACTAGGCTGGCCACTATTTCACAGATCCACTTGCCTCTGCCTCCCAACTTCTGGGATTACAGGTGTGCACCACCACCACCCAAGTCATAAACACAGTTTTAAAGAGAGGAAAGATTATTCTCCTTCATCCAAAGCCTACTCACTACTCTTACCTTCCTGAGGCAGGAGCAACAGGAGCAGCAGCAGTAGGGGCTGGAGGCTCAGAGCCATGTTTCCAGGGGCACACTAGTCCTAGAGGTGAGTTCTGGTTATTCTCACCTTGAAGGAATAGCCAGGTGAAGACGGGGCATTGTGGGCATCCTGGGGTTCCTCTGACACTGTAGTGTGGTCTCTCAGGAAACAGTATCTGTAACCTGACATCACACTTGTCACCGGAGCCACTGAATACCTGATCCTTTGGCTTTAGGAGAAAGGTGTTCTTCTGTTAGAGGGACCAATGACAGGGTATGTCAGGGCCTCAAGAGTGTTACCCAAGGAGATAGCATGAGTTAGGAGCCAGAGGGAAGTAGGCAGACTAAAAATATAATCTGGGGGATCTACAGAAAATGTGATCAAACAAAGAAAGTACAAAAGAAGTTTGAGAGGCAATGGAGATTTGAGGAATTTGAGAAACAAACTGTTTGCCAGCTGTGGGCAGAGGAAAGATATTAAGATAGATGTCTCAAGGGTGGAATTTAGGAAGAGAAGAGCCATTACCTTAAACACACTATATAGAATCCCACAATATTGGTGCTGAAGAGATGGCTCAGCAGCTAAGAGTGTACACTGCTTTTGCAGATGACCTGAGTTGGATTACCAGCACCCATGTTGGGTTGTTCAGAACTGCCTATAACTCCAGCTCCAGAGGAATCTGATGTCTTTTGCCTCTGGGCATCTGCACTCATGTGCCCATGCCTACACAGAGACAACACACATATACACATAAAAATAAATCCTTAGAATCCTGCAATATTAAGAAGTAGACAGGACTCCACAAACCACATAGGTAAACCCTTCAATTAACAAGTAAGGAAAGAGAACCAAAGAGCTGTTACTTGCTGATTAAGCCATGCAAACATTGCAGTTTCTTTTTCTCTCTCAAGTTAAAACTCTCTACACATGGAATCCTATTCATGGGTTAGAAAGATTTCATTCAATACAAGCTGGTCTGGCCAGACTCTGGTCACTTTTTCCTTGGATAAAAAACTTACGTTGGAGGTCTAGAGGGATGGCTCACCAGTTTAGAACAGTGACTGCTGCTCTTCCCAACCCAGAAGAGCTGGGTTTGATACCCAGTATTCATATGGCTGCTCACAACCATCTCTAACTCCAGTTCAGGGGATCTGAGCTCCTCTTCTGGTCTCTGAGGGAACCAGGCAGCACATTTAGTCAAGCCACCCATCATCATCATGATCATGGTCGTATCATTGAGACAGGGTCTCCCCACATAGCCCTGGCTGCCCTGGAATTCCCTATGTAGATTAGGCTGGTCTCGAACTCACAGAGCTCTGCCTGCCTCTGCTTCCTGAGTGCTGGGATTAAAGGAGCACACCACTACATGTAGTACTACACTTATTTTTTTTTTTTTAATTTAAAAAAAAAATCAAGTCAGGTGATGGTGGGGCATGCCTTTAGTACCAGCACTCAGGAGGCAGAGGCAGGTGGATCACTGATTTTGATGTCAGCCTGGTCTACAGAGTGAGTTTCAGAACAGCCAGGGCTACACAGAGAACCCTTGTCTCAAACAAACACAAACGTGTTGGACTGGAAATGGTGGCACACGCTTTTAACCCCAGCACTCAAGAGGCAGAGGCAGGATGATCTCTGTGAGTTTGAGTCCAGTCTTGTCTATATTACAAGTTCTGGGCTAGTGAAACCATCTTTAAAAATCAAAATATACATATACCCTATATTGTAACCACAGCCGGAGCCTGGGTTCTCTGCCCAGACACTTTGGTGTAGATTTTTGCAAGATGACTGGTAAGTTCCTAATATAGAAACTCTGTGAACACTATTTCCAGAAGTTGAGTCAAGTGGCAATTGGTCTTGACAGTAGCATCATAAGGGACTTGAAGTTCCCTAGGGTGGTGCAGACCCTGGTCAAAACATTAGTTTATCTTTCCTGACAGCAGCTTCTTGACCATGAGAACAGATATCATTGTCTCTGGGGGTTGGAAGAAACTGCCTTAGCTACACTTGTGGGTGGCTGCCTAAACCTCAGCAAGGGTGAGCTGTGCTAGTTTTTGTGAACTTGACACCAACCTAGACATTCCTGGGAAGAAAGAAACTAAGTAACTGCTTCTACCCCATTGTCCAGTGGGCATCTCTGTGGAGCATCTTCTTGATTAATGATTGATATGGGAGGGCCCAGACCATTGTGAGTGGTACTACTCCTGGGTAGGTGGTCCTAGGTACTTTTTACAAGCAATCTGAACAAGCCATGGGGAACCAGTTAGTAAGCAGCACTCCTCCCTGGGTCTGCTTCAGTTCCTGCCTCCAGTCTTCTGCATGGTGGTCTTGCCCTGACTGCCCCGAGTGAGGACTGTAAGCTGCAAAAGGAAACAACCCTTTTATTCCTTGAGTTGGTTTTGGTCAGTGTTTTATCAGCAATAGAGAATCAAATTAAGACAGCAGCACAGAATGGGAGCACCTGACACTGTGATAAGACAGGCTGGCGCTTGATCTTGTTCCCTTGCTAGCCTCCTTTACACACAGAGAAAATGGGTAGTCTAGTCAAGAAGAAACTCCTCTAGATGGCAGATACTAATTCTCTGAAACATAAAACACCCAGGCTGATGATATAACTGTGGTAGAGCCCAATGACCACAAATGTCTTGACCCAAATCTGTTGGCCAGGATGAGTTGGGTTTTGTGCCAGCATGGTCTTCAAAGCTTCACCTTTGAGGAATTCCTTTTTTTTTTTTTTTTGAAGTTTTATTTCCTTTGAGGAATTCTTGCAGGAAAAAGTCAATCATTTCGGACCCCTTGGTGGACAGGGGGTAACATACAAACCTTCTCCAGGAACCTGAAGAGTTGATCTTCCCATGATTGATCAGTTCTGCTTGGTGAGAGATTACTACTTGTCTTCTGCCTTGCCTCTGTGAGCTCTAGAGCATTAGAGTCATCCTGACCTCAGCACTGTTTCCAGGTAACTGCCTAAACCTCTGCAGACACCGCTGTACCATCCCATGAGTAAACCCCTGGGGCCATAAGGCCCTTCTGCTGCTTAGTGTAATCTGTCCTTTGTTATTTTACCATAGAAGCAGCTCCATTTTCTTTTATATGTCCCCATGGGTCTTTACTTGACTCTAGTTCTTTTTTATTTTATTTTATTTTATTTTGGTTTTTCGAGACAGGGTTTCTCTGTGTAGCCCTGGCTGTCCTGGAACTCACTCTGTAGACCAGGCTAGCCTCGAACTCTCGAACTCAGAAATCTGCCTGCCTCTGCCTCTCAAGTGCTGGGATTAAAGGCGTGTGCGACCACCGCCCGGCGACTCTAGTTCTAAGTAGCAATTTATAGTGAGTTTTTTCCCAAACTTTCCTGTTCTTTCTTTAAAATACTTTCCCATTCTCTTCCCTAAATCCTTGGGTAGCAAGATGGTTCCGTGGGTAAACTGTTTGCTGCCAAGACTTCTGACCTGTGTTCCATCCCCAGAACCTACATGATGATCGGAGGGAACTAATACCCACAAGTTGTTTTATACCTCCACGTGCACACGCGCATTCGCGCACACACACACACACACAGAGCAAAAGAAAATAATGTTTTATGTGTGTGTGTGTACATTCTGTGTATCAGTGAGAGTAACAGGTGCTATTATTGAAATAATTATGTACATGTATGAAAATGTCATAATGAAACTCATTATCACATATGATTAATATGGTAATAAAACAATTTGTATAAAACATTTTATAGACAGAGAAATTGAGGCCCCAGAAAATTAAATGAGCTAACTCATGACTCCAGTGAGCTGGGATTTGCCAAAGCCAGTTAAAAGTTGGGAAGTTAAACCATCTACTGCATCTTTTGCAAATATTTCCCCCCTCTGCCCACCACGGACTCTGCATCCAGTCTGAAGAGCAAAGGACAATCAGAATATGATCTTGGTTGCCCAGGGTAGCTGCTTCTTTCAGCCTATCTTGCAATGCTCCTGAATGTCTGCCTTGGATTCGGTAACCAACTATAATAAATTATTTCCTTTTCTGTGTACAGGATAGCAAAAACTAAGATACTTTAGTTTTAAATCCTGGTTGCATGCTTACTATGTTTCCTGGGAAGTTTCTAACAACTACTCACAGATGAGCATTCTGCCAGGCATGGCTGTGCACATCTGCAATTCAGGGCCTGAAGCAGTGTCATGACTGAAAGATGTTTAGAACAAACAGTCACCTCATAATATTCCAGAATCCCAAAGAATACCAAAATCTTTCTATGCTAAAGACCCTAATATAAAATGCAGTGGTGTTTACATTTATACATACTTTAAATCATATCTAGATTACCTATAATACCCAAAAAAAGTAAATGCCATGCAAATGGTTCTTATATTGTCTGTTGTGGAATAATTACCAAAAAAAAGTCTGCATATGTTCAGTACAAATGTAATTAAAATTTTTGGTAGGGGCTGGAAAGATAGCTCAGTGGATAAGATTATATACTGCCTGCCCCTCAGAAGGCTCCAAGTTTGCTTACCAGAACATATGCCAGGCAGCTTACAACTACCTGTAACTTCAGCTCAGGGAGATCTGATGCAGCAGCCATCTTCTGACCTCTGAATGCATCCAGATACATATGTATAAACACACATACATAAATAACTTTAAAACTTTTTTCAATTCATAGTTGATTAAATCACAGATATGAAACTCATAGATACAATGAGTTTGCTGTATAGAATATGTTACACAGTCAGGAATGGGAATGAGACCTTACCTGTTGTGTGACAAAACCCTTCCTGGGGACACACACCACACACACACATCTACTCACTCCAGACAAGTTACCCACAATAGGCCAAAGCATTGAGAACATCAAAGTCCAATTTTGTGAATCAGTCAGTTTTTATTGGGGTTATAGGAATATGGATGAGGGAGCAGGAATGACTCAGAGAGAGCTGTATCACCAAAGCCCATCCCAGCACAGGTGACAGCTCACAAAGCTGAGACCCTGCAGCATTCTGCACAGCCTTTAGACAGCTCAGTGGGTTGAAGAGTGTTCTTCCCAGGTACCTCAGTTGGGCTAAACATCTTCCCAGCACCTGGTCTGGTCTGAGGTCTTCTTTACAGCTCAGCTTTCTGACTCTGAAATGTACTCTCATCTTTTATTACTAACTCTCAGAAAAAGGGGTCTAATGAATCTGGTCAGTTTCAGGAACTTCCTGAAGCTATGTTGAGTTTTTTTTTATCTTCCTGCTTAGGAAGTTTCCTGCAGAATGGAATGTTTCAAATCTTGGGGGAAACTGTTAGACAATACCACCTAACTCAAATGGGACTCAGCTTGGCAGTCTGTGTGATCCTTACTTTAAGCAGCTGGTAGGTAATCTTTCTGCTAAGGATGCAGACTGAGCTAAGGGTTAGAGTAAGTGTATTAGGCTGGGTGCGTTGATTATTGCTTACAGTTAAGCATGATTCAACAACAAGACAAACCTCAACCTAAAGTAACCAAACTAAACAGAATGAGCAAACTAAAGTTACAGGAGCTCAGAGAAAAAGCAAAATCATGTGTCCTGCTAAAATGAAATGAAATGCTTGGGGAAGGATTGGAATATTGTGCTGTGGTGATTGGGATGGAGAGGCAGCCAAAGGAGTTAAGAACTCTGAACCATCACTGGACAGAACCTCCCACAAGGAGACCCCTGCATGACAAGACGAAATGCCAACCTTTGTAAGCTGCAGTTCTCTCTCTCCCTCTTGTGTGGTTTTTGTAACTATCTTGAACTACTCACTGCATCACCAAGCACTCCACACACTTCCAGATCCTTGTAGTCAGATGAGTTCTGGTGATTCACTCTGTCCAGTGGATTGTACCTAACCAGTGAGCTAACCAATACCTTAACAGTCTCTGTCCTGCAGAGGCGAACAGAAACTGCATGTTGGGAATGTGTTGGGAGACCAAAGTAACCTGAGGCTCAAAATTACCTCATGGCCTTTGTGGTTGAGCCTCATTAAATGTAAGTCACCTAGTCTTCTTCTTTTTTTCTTTGCTTTTTTTTAAAAAAAAATTATTGGTTATTTTATTTACTTACATTTCAAATGTTATCTCCCTTCCTGGTTTCCCCTCCACAACCCCCCATCTCATCCCCCTTCCCCCTACTTCTATGAGGATGCTCCTCTACCCACCCACCCACTCCCATCTCCCTGCCCTAGCATTCCCCCCACTGGAACATAGAGCCTCCACAGGACCAAGGGCTTCCCCTCCCACTGATGCCAGATAGGCAATCATCTGCTACATATGCAGCTGGAGCTATGGGTCCCTCCGTGTCATAGCAGCCTTATTTATCATAGCTAGATGCTGGAAACAATCTAGATGTTCCTCAACAGAGAATGGATAGAGAAAATGTGGTACATTTTATTGGCTTTTAAACATTCTATTTTCATTTATTTTCTTTTCGTGGGAGTGGGGTACTTGAGCCATGGTGAATACGTGGAGGTCAAAAAACAACTTTTGGGAATCAGTTCTCTCCTTCCAGTCTGTAGGTCCCTGGGGTCAAATTCAGGTTTTGTTAGATTTAGCAGCAGGTACATTTACTCACTGAGCTATCCAGCTGTGATGGGTAATTTGGTTGCTAACTTGGCAGGATGTAGTGAAGACACAAGTCTCAAGGTATGTTATCTTAGGGGTGGGTGTCTAGATTGGGTTCACTGAGTTAGGAAGACTCACCCTAAATGTGATGGCAGGATTCCATGACCTAGGTTCCTGGATGCATAAAAAAGGAAACAGCAAGCTGAGTCTCCCATTCATTGCTCTCTGCTTCCTAGATGTGACTGCGGTGTGACCAGCTGGCCTTCTGCTCCTCCCAACATCCCTTCCCCACTGCAAACCAAAATAGACCCTTCCTCCCTTAAGCCACATCTTTCTAATCATAGCAATCAGAAAGGTAACTCAAACTCTCAAATCAACACTGTCACCACATTTATGGATTGATTCTCTCCCTCTGCTTTTGTGCAGTGTGACAGTTGGTTTGATAGTCAAGCTGCCACACATTAGGATGCCCTGAGAGAATTGTACCAGCGGAACTGACCTGATGGCCTTAAATGATTTTGGAAGACCCACCCTAAATGTGGAGGGCACCAGACCAGAGAGCACGCTGGTAGGATGCTTCTCTGCCTTCTGCTCACTTGATCTTCACTCCCCTCACTGAGTAGATTTAGCCCATTGCTGCCACTCCCCATTTCTTTGTTGATGTCAGAGTCAGCAACTTCAAGCTTCCATCACTGACTGCAGACCAGCAGCTCTCCAGGAGCTTTCCAGGCTGTCAGTGCCAGACTGGGAGTGCTTAGGTACCTACCCTTACAGACTGAGTTTCCACCAGTTCTGGGCTCTCCAGTGAGAGACACCCGCTGGGTGACTATTCCAACTGCTGATCATCCAGCCTCAAGGACGAAGCAACTGCCAAATGCTCAGCTTCTCAGGTGTGAGACAATGTAACATTTTAACCTAAGCTGATTTAACAAATATGTAGTTAATAAATTCTCTTTAATAAATATAATTTAGTAATCAATTTAATAAATCATTATTATTTAATCTTTTTTACAGTCATTATCCCCCTCCCGATCCACCTTCTAACAGTTCCTCATTCCATTCCTTCTTCCCCATCTCCAAGAGAATGTCCCCTGCTCCCACCTCATCAGACCTCCCCATTCCCTAGGACCTCAAGGTTAGGTGCATCTTCTCTCACTGAGGCCAGACCAGGCCGTCCTCTGCCGTATACGTGTTGGGGGTCTCATATCAGCTGGTGTATACTGCCTGGTTGGTGGCTCAGTGTCTGAGAGATCTCAGGAGTTCAGGCTAGTTAGCTGGTCTTCCTATGGGGTTGCCCTCATCCTCAGTTTCTTCCAGCCTTTAAGGCTGAAATAGATATTTTTTTAAAATAGCCGGGCAGTGGTGGCGCACACCTTTAATCCCAGCACTTGGGAGGCAGAGGCAGGCAGATTTTTGAGTTCGAGGCCAGTCTGGTCTACAGAGTGAGTTCCAGGACAGCCAGGGCTACACAGAAATCCTGTCTCGAAAAACCAATATGTGTGTGTGTGTGTGTGTGTGTGTGTGTGTGTGTGTGTGTCTGGACAGATGGCTCAGTGGTTAAGAGCACTTACTGTTCTTCCAGAGGTCTTGAGTTCAATTCCCAGCAACCACATGGTGGCTCACAACCATCTGTAATGGGATTCGATGCCCTCTTCCGATGTGTCTGAAGATAGCTACAGTGTACTCATATATATAAAATAAATAAAATCTTTATATATACATATATATGTATATAATATATATGTATATATGTATATAATAAGATATAATCTTTATATATATTTATATATGAATATATATATTATATATATATATATATATATATATATATAATATATATATATATATATATGCGCCATGTGGTAGTGGTGCACACCTTTAATCCTAGCACTCAGGAGGCAGAGGCAGGTGGATCTTAAGATTTTGAGTCCAGCCTGGTCTACAAAGTGAGTTTCAGGGCAGCCAGAGCTATACAGATAAACCTTGTCTCAAAAAAAAAAACCCCATATATATAATATTATATATCCATGTTTGTATTTTGATATTATATCTCTGAATTCTATGTTCCTTTGCATCACTTTTAGTTTAATGACCATAACTATCTATAATTCACTTATCTATAAAGTGTCTAAATCAGAGATAAGTCAAGCATAGTGGTATAGACATGTAACCCCAGCACTTGGGAAGTGAAGGAGGAGCAAGAGTTCAAAGACATCCTTGGCTATATGGCTAGTTTAAAGCTAAGCTGAGCTACATGTGTCCCTGCCTCAAAAAATTAAGAGAGAGCTGGTGAAATGGCTCAGTTGGCCAAGACTGCCTGATGACCAAAATTTAGTCCCCAGGACTGACACAGTAGAAAGAAAAAAGTCACTCCTGCAAGTTGTCCTCTGACCTCCACACATACACTATAGTATGCTAACATCACCCTATACTAAATAAATAAATAAATAAATAAATAAATGTAAACATTTTTTAATTAAAAAAAAAAAAACCTGGACATGGTGGCCCTGCTTATAATCTTTGGGTGGTGGGAGCTGAAGTATCAGAGTTTAACATCATTCTCATACATAGTGACTTTGAGGCCTCCTTGAGGACTTGTTTTGTTGGGTTTTAAATTTTTAAACTTATGTGTTTGTATTTGCACATGAGTTCAAGTGCTTACATAAGCCAGACGAAGGTGTTGGATCCCCTGGAGATGGAATTACATGTGACGGTGAGCTCCCTGGGATGGGTACTAGAACCTAACTTGGGTTCTGGGCAAGAACCAAGTAGATATGCTGAAGCACTAAGCCATCTTTCCAGGCCCTTGATTTTGTTTGTTTGCTAAAAGAGAGGAGTGGTTATAGTGGCAAATGCCTTTAAACCCCAGCACTCGGGAGGGAGCCTGAGGCCAGCCCACTATCTGTATGTAGGGAGTTCTAGACCAGCCAATGCTGCATAGACCTTGTCTCAAAAGGGGAAGGGAGCAATATGGCTCAGAGGGTAAATGTAGGTACATGCCACCAAGTTTGAGGACTAAGCTGGATCTGCAGGTCTTATTTAATAAAAAGAGAGAACTGATTCCTGCATGTTGTCCTCTAACTTCAACATGCATGATGTGACACTGACACAAGATATGCATATATAAAATAAATAAATAAATAAATAAATAAATGTGCTTTTTGATTGTTTTGTTTTTTGAGATAGTTTCTCTTTGTGTAGCACTGGCTGTCCTGGAACTTGCTGTTTAGATCAGGCCGGCCTTGAACTGCCTGTTTCTGCTCCCTAGTTCTGGGATTAAAGGTATGCACCACCATACTCATCAATAAGTGTAATTTTCCAAAAGAGAGAGAAACAGTAAATTTGCCTTGACCTAGTGTGATCCTAGCAGAGGCGACATTACCAGGCTACCAGCAAGTACCAGCACTTCTGGTTTTGTTTTTATCCCTGCGATGAGAACCCAAGCTATGTACATGTCAGACAAGCACTATATTCTGAGTCATATTCTTAGCCTTAAGATCAATATTTTCTATGCAAATAAAAGATCTCTTGTAAAAGACCTCAGAGTTAAGCATGGAGAGGGTTGCTGAGGATTCTTCTAAGCCAAGGAAGTCACTTGGCACTTTACCTTGGCTTAGAAAAGCAAGGGCCTAGGAATGTATCTCAGTGGTAGAGCACTTGCATATCTTGTGCAAACCTCTGAATTTGATCCCTGATAGCATTAGAAGAAACAGGAGGTGGAGAGGAAAGAGAAAGTTTGAAGGAATAGTAATTAAGTCCAGTATGGGGTATATTACAAATTATATACCCGAGGGAACTCAAGTGCAGAAGTTTAGCAGGCATCTGAGTATTTCTCCTGGAGCTATTGAGAGGTCTGGCAAGAAAATGGAATTGGAGGTCATTGACATACACATGGTGGTTGAAACAGTGTAAGCAGACCAGGCAGTTAGTGCAAGATTAAAGACCAGACTTCAATCTCCAGAATCTATGGTCAAACTGATGCCAGAAAATTGTTCTTTGACTTCCTCCACACTGCACTGTGGCATGTGTGCACATGCACACACACTCTGGCATACATTAACAAATAATAATAATATAAAGATATAAATGGTCTTAATCAGCTCAGCACTGGAACCTGTTTATGCTATCATACTGACTTGCCAGGCAAAATATGCCCACTGGTGCAATAGTGGGATGAAGGTTACAGAAGTGAACAACTATATGGAGTGGTTCTGATGCTCTGAGCGGGAATGAACACTGAAGGTCCTGTTCCCCAGTTGGTTCTTGATCAATCAATAAAGATGCTAGCTGCCAATGGCTGGGCAGAAGAGGTGGAACTTCCAGGCGCCTGCAAGCAGGCTAGCAGAAGCGGAGGAGGAAAAATGATTCACCATGCTTCAGAGGAAGAAAGAGCCACCAGCCATGTGAGATCTTGGGTGGAGGGAGTGGCCATTGGTCCCTGACTGGACCAAGGTAGCAAGTGGGAGATTAGAAATACAACTAAGCTGAGGGCAGACTTAGGGTACTGAGCTAGGACTAAAGGTAACTGAGCAACTAAAGTTGAGGACAGATTTAGGGTGCTGAGCTGGGAGTGAAAAGAAGGTTGTGACAGTCAAGGAAGGTTTAGAAGAGCCTGGCCATTGAGCTAAAGCATATCAAAAATAAGCTCTATGTGTGTGTCTGAGTAGGGCTGCTAGTGTAGTACTCTTGGAGCTTAAAGCGGGATAGTGGAAACTACATACTACAAGCAACTGCTTTCTGATTGGGTATGAACCCTGCTCCACTGAAGGGAATTCAAGCCTGGTACTGTAAACATGGCCAAAATCCCATGACTTGGGAGGTCATAGGCTTTAGGGCAGAACCTACTACTATTGTTTCACTAAATGAACACGATGCCAATATGCTCTGTAAAATGTGTATTTATCTATGGGTATCAATTAGTGCTGTTCTGAACACTGGCCAGAGAAGCCTTATTCTTCAGTGGGTAGCAATGTAGCAAGTCATAGTCAAAATGCTAAGATTATGTTGAGTGCTCAGGCATAAATGGAACATATATCGACCTCCTAACAAAAGGCTCAGGGGCTCCTAACACAAGGCTCAGCCTTTTCATGAGACTGTGAAAGAGGGAGTTGAAAGAATGTAGAGCTAGAAGATGGGGAGGACTGTTCAGAAATGCTTTCTTTTGGACTACACATAACGGTTGCCCTGATGAACCCACTGCAGCTATGGTTACCTGGACAAGATTGACACAACCCAGCAAGTCAACATTGCAACACGCAGCATTAATTGGACTCAATGGGTTAAAAAGGAAGGAAGGAAGGAAGGAAAGAAACAAACAAAAAAAGAAACAAACAAACAAGGAAAGGAAGAAAGAAAAGAAAGAAAGAAAGAAAGAAAGAAAGAAAGAAAGAAAGAAAGAAAGAAAGAAAGAAAGAAAGGGAAGGAGGGAGGATGGGATGTAGGTGTGTGTCCAGGAGTGACAGGCAGAGCTGGAGGTGGATATGATCAAGATACATTGTATATGTACATAACATTGTCAACTAATAAATAAAAGGGTCTAGCAGGATGGCTCAGCCTGTAAGAGTTCCGTTCCCCATGCCCAGCAGCTCACAATCTCCTGTAACTCTGGCTCTGGTCTCTGTAGGCACCCGCACCCATGTGTACAAACCCATGCATAGATACATACACATAATTAAATCTTTTTTTTTGTTTGTTTGTTTTTTGTTTTTTGAGACAGGGTTTCTCTGTATAGCCCTGGCTGTCCTGGAACTCACTCTGTAGACTAGGCTGGCCTCGAACTCAGAAATCTGCCTGCCTCTGCCTCCCAAGTGCTGGGATTAAAGGCATGTGCCACCACTGCCCGGCAATTAAATCTTTAAAAATATTCTTTAAAAACATTTTTTGTTTTTGTTTTGTTTTATCTTTTGTTTGTTTGTTTGTTTGTTTGAGACAAGATTTCTCTGTGTAGCCCTGACTGACTTGGAACTTGCTCTGTAAACCAGGCTGGCCTCGAACTCACTGAGATCTGCCTGGGATAAAAGACCTGCACCATCACCACCATCATGGCTGGTGATTTCTTTCTTTTTTAAGACAGGGTCTTCCTATACAGTCCTGGGTGCCCTAGAACTCACTATGTAGATCAGGCTAGACTCAAACTCAGAGAGAGATATGCCTTCTGAATACCAAAATTAAAAATAGGCACCACCTTGCCCGGCTTAAAAGTACTTTTTTTAAAGTTAGACCAAACTAATTGACGATAGTTTAATGGTTGAGGACCATAAAGTTAATGCTTGTTAAATTAATGCTTGTTAAGGAGATGGTTGCGCCGGGCGGTGGTGGCGCACGCCTTTAATCCCAGCACTTGGGAGGCAGAGGCAGGCGGATTTCTGAGTTCGAGGCCAGCCTAGTCTACAGAGTGAGTTCCAGGACAGCCAGGGCTATACAGAGAGACCCTGTCTTGAAAAACCAAAAAAAAAAAAAAAAAAAAAAGGAGATGGTTGCAACAAAAGTAGGGAAAGAGTTTTGTTTGTTTGTTTGTTTTTTGTTTGTTTTTGGTTTTTTTTTTAGTAGAGTAAAAGCCATCCAAAGAAAAACTTTAAAAGAGGTCATGTAGCCAAAGGAGGAGAAAAATCCCAATGCAAATATGTGGTTAAGATGATTTGTGATGGCTTTGTTTACTTAGCCCTTCTGGAATCCATTCCAAGGATTATTTTCCTTCTTTTGTTCTATTTGAACAACAGAGTAATCTGCAGGAGATTTGGAAAGAAGGAGTGAAGTTGTAAAGACTTCTAGTGGTGCATGTCAGTATTCTTAGCACTTGGAAGACTGAGGCAGGAGGATCTGGAGGTCAAGGCTAGCCAGGGCTATACAGTAAGACCCTGTCTCGAACAAACAAACAAACAAACAAATATCAAAGTAGAGAAGGTCAGAAGGCGGGAGAGGAGGCCTCAATTGGTCCTCTTTTAAGAGAAGAAGAAAAACATGGAACCACCACAACCCAATTTTGACTCCATTTACTTCTAGCTCGAATTACAGGGACTTAAGATTTCTATCATGGAAGCTGGGTGTGGTGGCACATGCC
The DNA here is from genome assembly GCF_004785775.1 of Grammomys surdaster. NCBI lineage: Eukaryota > Metazoa > Chordata > Mammalia > Rodentia > Muridae > Grammomys > Grammomys surdaster. The sequence continues at coordinate 23,757,099 of NW_021604618.1, forward strand.
TTTAATCTTGCACTCAGGAGGTAGAGACAATAGAATCTCTGTGAGTTCGATGCCAGCCTGGTCTACATAGCAATACCCTGGACAGCTGGGAGTATATAGAGAGATCCCATCTCAAAACAAAATGAAAAAAGAATTCTAACAAGACTGGAGCAGTGGCTCAGCAGTTACAACACTGGCTGATCTTCCAGAAGACTTGGGTTCAATTCCCATTACCTATATGGCAGATCACAACTATCTGAAACTCCAGTTCCAGAAGATCTGATGTCCTCCTCTAACCACAAAGGAAACCAGGCATGTACATGGATAAACATAAATACATTTTTAAAATTCTATTATGATTTTGAGCTTGTTATTCCATCTGGAAGAAATCTTAAAATATTTTCCTCAGGTGGTAGGTACATGGCTTTAATTCCAGCATTCCAGAGGCAGAGGCAGGCAGAACTCTCTACAAGTTCCAGGCCAGCCAGGACTAAATGGCAATACTCTGTCTCAACAAAACCAAACCCACAACAAACAAACAATTTACCTAGGGGCCATTTTCTTTCTTTTAGACGGGTTCTCACGTATGTCAGGCTGGCTTTGAACTTCACATGTAGCTGAGGATAGCTCTGACTTTCTGATTGTTTTGCCTTGACCTTCTAAGTGCTGGGATTATAGGTGCACTCTAACCATAACAGTCTTACAGTGATGAGGATCAAACCCAGCCCTTCTGTCCTAGACAAACACTCTACCAATTTAACTAGATCCTCAACCTAACAAAATTCATTTTTGATAAATTGCTGTTAAAGGACTAGAGAGATAGCTCAGCAGTTAGGAATTCTTATGGCCCTTGCAGAGGTCCCAAGTTGAATTCCCAGCTCACACACTGGGAGACTCACGATCACCTGCAACTCCAGTTCCAATACACACACACACACACACACACACACACACACACACTTTTTTTTTTTTTTTTTTTTTTTTTGGTTTTTCAAGACAGGGTTTCTCTGTGTAGCCCTGGCTGTCCTGGAACTCACTCTGTAAACCAGGCTAGCCTCGAACTCAGAAATCCGCCTGCCTCTGCCTCCCAAGTGCTGGGATTAAAGGCGTTCGCCACCACTGCCCGGCACACACCTTCTTTTTTAAAAAGGAATTCCAGTTACTACTTATACAAAGGATAAGACATGCCTGGTAATCATAGCCCTCAGGAGGTAAACTCGGGTATCTCTGAGTTCAAGACCAACCTGGTCTACAGACCAAGTTCCAGGATAGCTACAGCTACTTAGAGAGAACACACGAGTTCACACACAAAAATAAGTAAATAAGTAATTTAATAAATAAATTAAATAAAACAAGAACTAGAAAATGTGTATTCAAGTTGATTATTGTAACACATGCCTAAAATTATAGTACTTGGAGGCAGAGTGACAACAAAAGCAAGCCAACAAGATGCCCTTCGTCCATATAAATCACCTAAGCAGGAGATTATAAATTCCATGATCTCTGTTTAGCTCTCGGAGAAAGATCTCCCAAAAGAAATAAAATGCCAGAAGGTAAAATGTGGTTGAGCCTAGCAGTGGTGGTGCATGCCTTTAATCCTAGCACTTGGGAAGCAAAGGCAGGCAGATTTCTGAGTTCGAGGCCAGCCTGGTCTACAGAGTGAGTTCCAGGACAGCCAGGGCTACACAGAGAAACCCTGTCTCGAAAAAGAAAAAAAAACAAAAAAACAAAGATGATGCACCACTCTATCCAACCATGTTGGTTCTTGATTTCAGGAAAGCCTCCTGGTGAGATGGTTCAGCTGTAAAGTCTAATAACCTGAGTCCAATTCTCAATAGTGGCCTTCTCTCCTTCACTCATGATTTATGGTATTCACATATAGAGACATACAAAATAAATTAACAAATAAATAGGGCTGGAGAGATGGCTCAGTGGAACACTGAATGCTCTTCCAGAGGTCATGAGTTCAAATCCCAGAAACCACATGGTGGCTCACAACCATCTGTAATGAGATCTAATGCACCTCTTATGGGGTGTCTGAAGACAGCTACAGTGTACTTACATATAATAAAAATAAATAAATAAAACCTTTAAAAAAACAAATAAATAAATCTAATAAAAAAGAAAACCTTTGTATACATCATTTGGACATATAATTCATACAACATGAACTATTTTAAAGTATACAGTTCAGTGTTTTATCTTCCTTTGTGGTACTTGCTTTCTTTATGTGTGGAGTGGGTGGGAGTGGTGCATGCATTGAGATGAGTGTTCATATGTGTCCAGATATACATATGTACATATGTGTACAGGTTCACACCCACACACACGTCAACATCAGATGCCTTCCTCTATCACTCTCCACCTCATCCTTTTTTGAGACAGAGACTGAAATTGAAACTGAAACTCAGTTTTGGCTAGAGTGGCTGGCAAATGAGCCCCTGGAATTTACCTGTCTCTGCCTCTCAGAACCAGAATCACAGATATGCTGCCATGTCTGGCTTCTGTATGCATGCTGAGACCTGAACTTATATCCTCTTGCTTGATCAACAAGTACTTTATCAACCAAGCCATCTCTCCCATCCTGTTTGTTTTTAGACAAGGTCTTATTAGCTACAGAGCTCAAGCCAGCCTGGGCTACATAATAAGTTCTAGTCCAGCATACATTATGGAATAAAACCGTTTCAAAAGGAAAAAAAAGTTTTCAGTAAAAAAATAAAAATGGGAGATTATCTTACAGACATGGTTATTTTTATGGCATGTAACATATACTTCAAATATAGAGTATATTTATAGAGCATATATATTATATATAAAATAAATGTTTATATATAAATGCATATACATATATATATATATATCTCAAGCACTCAATGAGTAATAGAATTTAAAATATTTATTATTTTTATGTGTATGTATGTTTTGTCTGCATATATGTCTTTGCACTACATATCTAAGAAGAGCAGAAGAGGGTGTCAGATCCCTGGAACTGGAGTTATAGACAGTTGTGAGCCACCATGCAGGTGCTGGGAATTGAACCCGGGTCCTCTACAAGAGCAGCAAGTGCACTTTACTACTGAGCTATCTCCTCAGCCCAGGTTAATAAAATTATTTTGGAAGGGGGAGCAGGGGGTTGAGACAGACTTTCTCTGTGTAGCCCTGGCCATCCTGGAACTTGCTTTGTAAACCAGGCAGGCTTCAAACACACAGAGATCCGCCTCCCTCTGCCTCCTAAGTGCTGGGATTAAAGGCATATGCCACCACTGGTCAGCGATAGAATTTTTAATAATAAGCATTTCCAAAGAATTAAATAATATGTTTGGGATGCAGTCTTATGACTCAGGAGGCTGAAGCAGGAGTCCAAGGACAGCTTGCACTACACAATAAGTTTGAGGCCAGCCTCAGGTAGAACCAAAGACCCTATCACTAAAACCGAACCAAAAGAGACTTGAGTCCTTCAACAGTGGAATGGGATACCTTCAGACAGTCTATCACCAAGCATCAGCTTGGCAGTCAGCCTTCCAGGATGTTGTAAAGGGGCTTCCTGCTGGGGGTTATAGGACAGTGGTAGGATACATCAAGATATGGGGTCAATCTCCAATACCATACACAAACAAACAAAGGGGGGACTCTGCTTTGATTGGGAAATAGATAATTTCTGAGGTTCCACAAACAATGGAAAAATCTGGCATGAAAACTTCCCTGATCAATGACAAGTGAGATGAGGAGAGCACTATATAACCTTTGGTCCAGGAATGGGTGTGAATAACATGTACTTGCAGCTAATAAGTGCATGGGAGCACTCTGAACCATCGTTGACCTAGACTGCTGGCTGATTGTAGAGCTGAAATAAAGTCAATTAAGATCAGTAAAAAGGAACTAGAGATATAAGTGATTGCTAAAACACAGGTCTAACATGCATGAAGCTCTGGGTCCTATTGCTAGCACTGAAAAAGAAAGTTACTAATGTACAGGAGGGGTAGTATCAGCAGAGTAGACAATGGGTGCATTGCTTAAGTAGTTACATGGGCATCTCTGAAGACTTAGTAATCCTACCTAGACACCTATACAGACTGTAGCCAAAATAAAGTCAAACTGGGACTCTTACTAGGAAGTAGAAGTTACAGGAAGAATAGGAACTAGAATGATACATACAGCCAGATCAAGAACTAGGCACTAGCCAGGAAGTCAAGAAGCAGCCCAGGCTCCAGTGGCCTCTAAAGTCATTTTTTTGCCTTTTAGTATCATATCATCTATACCTCATAAAAATACTTAATAAACTTACCAGAAATATTCATTAGCAGTATTTATTAGATATTTATATTTTAAATTCCAATTATGTTCATCATTAGCTTTTGCTGGGTCCAAAGACACAGCTGTCTCCCAACTGTCTTCACTTATCTTCAAAACTCATCAGTGCCTGAACTGTAAAGAAACAAACCGTGAGGTCAGAAAGCAAAGAATACTTGAACACATGTGTTTGGTAAAGGCCCTGCTTTCTGAGTTCCAGATTCCCACACAAATCTTGAGCAATATTTACTTAAATCTATCTTCTCTTTACCATAAACAAGTTTGTCAAGGTCTGGGCTCTACAATCTTGGAAAAAATAAATATCATATATTTTCTCTATTTGCAATTCCTAGACTTTATATGTATGACATAAAAGTTGAAATGAAATTGCCTATGGGACAAAGAGAGCTAACAGAGACAGCAGGCAGCTCAGCAGGGAAAGACATTTGATGCCCAGCCTGAATGTCCAAGTTCAGTTCTCAGAACCCATTGAACAGAAGGATAGAACTGACTCTCAGATGTTATCCTCTGATTTCTCTCTGCATGCATTCAGTTCTCCACAGTTAGTAAGAAATGTCAAAGGGGAGGAGTGATCACAGGGGAGGGGTGAGGAAGGAAAAGTTAGAATGTGTGGAGGATGTGGTGAACATCTATTAAACACTCATATGAAAGTTAAAAATAATGTTTTAAAGATCTGGACTCAAAAATAATGTTTTATCTGGACTCTGAACTAAGCATGGTAAAATCCACCTTTAATCCCAGCACTTAGAAGGAGAGGGAGGGGGAATCTCTGTGAATTCCAGGTCAGCCTGGTCTACATAGTGAGTTTCAGGCCAGCAAAGGCTACATAGTGAGACTCTGGGTCAAAAAATAAATAAATAAAAGATCAATCCACTGACCTGGGTTCTGCTTTGATAGACAAGGCAGGAGATTGCTGGGATTTGAGGTCTGCCTCAGTTGCATAGCCTCATAGTGAAGAGTTAAAAATGAGACCCTAACTCACAAAACAAAATCTGAAAGTTCCTTCCTACTTTTTCCTACCTTCCATCCTGTTTCCTCCTACGAGGATAGGGCTAAGAGTGACTGAAAGAACAGAATTAACCCCAGTCAATGTTTTGATACAGACAAAGATGGTCTCTGATAGGCTGGCAGAAATTTCATGGCATATACACGGAAATTGAAGGACAACTTTCAGAAGTTGGTTCTGTCCTTCCAGTTATCAGGCTTGGTGACAAGTACCCACTGAGTCATTTTGCTGACCTCTAAATGCTATAAATTCCTATGGCCTTTTTGTGTCACACTGCATACAAGTATATGTATGTATACACACACACAAATCCTGCTGCCTAATTTCTCAGTTTCAATTAGGTTCATTTTAAAAGGATATAAGGGCCGGGCAGTGGTGGCGCATGCCTTTAATCCCAGCACTTGAGATGCAGAGGCAGGAGGATTTCTGAGTTCAAGGCCAGCCTGGTCTACAGAGTGAGTTCCAGGACAGCCAGGGCTACACAGAGAAACCCTGTCTCGAAAAAGAAAAAAAAAAAAAGTATATAAGGAAGAAAATTCATACAAAACTAAACATTTAAAGGGGCAGTAGAGATGGCAATGGTTAAGAACACTGACTGCTCTTCCAGAGGTCCTGAGTTCAATTCCCAGCAACCACATGGTAGCTCACAACTGTCTGTAATGGGATCTGATGCCCTCTTTCCGGTATGTCTGAAGATAGAGATAGTGTACTTACATAAAACAAATAAATCTCTTTTTTTAATTAAAAAAAAAAAGAGGATGGAGAGGCTCAGCATTTAGGAGCACTGTCTGCTCTTCTAGGGGTCCTGGGTTTTGTTCCTAGCACTCAGGTGGCAGCTCACAGACTATAACTCCATTTCTGGGAGGATCTGGTCCTTTTCTGACCTCTGTGGGTATCAAGCACACATGTGGAGCAAAGGCACACATGAGGGCAGAATACCAGTGCATATAAAACTAAAAAAACGAACAAACAAACAAAAACAAAAAAACCCTAGTTCATAGTTTACGGATAGGTAGGTGTGCGTGTGTGCGTGTGTGCGTGTGTGTATATGTGTGCATGCGTGTGTGTGTGCGCACATCTTCCTTTCTTTTGTCTCTTTTTCATTCCCTTTCTTTTTTGGAGAAATTTTATTAATTCGTATTAATCTCCAAACAGTAAATTTATGGTAAATTTATTTTCCAAATGGAAAAATGATTTGTAGCCGATAAGTTTTCAGTTTATATTCAATTCTCCTGTGTACCTTACCTACTTCTTTCTGGAGACTGATGGTAGACAGGCTGCTAGGAAAGTTTGCTTCATTAACATCTTTTGGGAATGGAGTAGTGTTTACTTTTTCAAATTCTAGCTCTCCAGTGTGACTCTGAGCCCTAGAGCCCTACTGCAAGCTGAAATGTGGCCTTCAAAGAGAAGGGAATCCACTGCAAGGCTCAGCAGGAACCTTCCTTGGCCTGATTCTCAACACTACCAACTGTGTTAATATAGCTTTCTGAGAATCAAGCTTTCAGATCTTGTAAGACTTGAGCGCCCCCTGGTGAACCCAAATTTCTAGCTCTTCTCTAAGTTACTGTTATTGATGAGGGGAGGGGATTGAGACAGAGGTGCTACCTCCTTATATTTAAAAACTCCTGGATCTCATGACTGCCTTACATCCTCACCTGCAAATTCTTGCAACTTCTTGCGTTCCTCTAGGTTATACTGAAGCTTTTCCAGTAACTCAAAATATCGGAAAAGTGAATCTCTGGGCCAAACCACACGGTCATCCTGGTCCATATCCATCAGCCCAGGCAGGTTCTCATGCACAAGAGTCTCCCAGTCCAGGTTTTCTGTGAGGAAGAACGCTTCTTTAACACATGTCTAGGCTTGGCAGTGGTGGTGTACACCTTTAATCCCAGCACTTGGGAGGTAGAGGCAGGTGGATTTCTGAGTTTGAGGCCAGCCTGGTCTACAGAATGAGTTCCAGTACAGCCTGGGCTACACAGAGAAACTCTGTCTCAAAAAAACAAAAACAAATAAACAAAAAACAAAAAAAAAGAAGGAGAAGAAGAAGAAGAAGAAGAAGAAGAAGAAGAAGAAGAAGAAGAAGAAGAAGAAGAA
>NW_021604618.1:23764498-23811427 GCF_004785775.1 Grammomys surdaster
AAGAAGAAGAAGAAGAAGAAGAAGAAGAAGAAGAAGAAGAAGAAGAAACACATGTCTAAGCCAGATGTGATGGCACACACCTGCAATTCCAGAGCTTGGGAGGCTGAGTCACATAGGCTTGCTAGGGTTATATAATGACTTTCAAGCTAACTTGGGCTACAGTGTAAGTCTGCAAATGGGAAGGAGAAAAAAAAGAGGAGGAGGAGGAGGCAACGATAGCCTGGATGTCTTACACTTTGCCTACCCTCCCAAAATTTGCAACATAAGGCAGGAGAATTGAGTTTTGAAATCATCCTGGGCCACAAAACAATGACTGTGGGTCTCCTAAGCAAGAGGAATGTGAATTCAAATGGAAGGAGCCGTTCTGCATACCAATGAAAGCAGTATCAGCCGCAGCGGAGCCGTGGGATGAAGAGTCTGGAGGAGAAGCCGGGTAGACTTTTTCTTTTGACTCCTCTTGTTTTTCTTTTTCTTTTTCTCTTTCTCTTTCTCTTTCTCTTTCTCTTTCTCTTTCTCTTTCTCTTTCTCTTTCTCTTTCTCTTCCTCTTCCTCTTTCTCTTTCTCTTTCTTTTTCAGCTTCAGTCTCATCAATGCTTTTCTGGGTATAGCTTTTCTCTGAATAGATTTTCTCTGGATAGATTTTCTCCGGATAGATTTTCTCGGCATAGTCTTTCTCATCATCGCTTTTCTCGCCATCACTTTTCTGCTCGCTGCTCTTCTCGTCGCTACCGCTCTTCTCATCGCCGTCGCTTTCACTGGTATCGCTTTCGTCAGCATCGCTTTCGTCGGCATCGCTTTCGACATCTGAAGTTTCTGTTATGTCTTCAGAGACCCTTCCTTGGCTGGTTCCTCTATACATATAGAAAGAAATTTTATTACTTCAAATATACTTACAAGTCCATTTATTATGCTTGCCCTGAGCCTGGCATCCCTAAAGCTTTGGTTTACAGCTTTAAGAGCCAAACTGTTCTCAGACTCTAGGCTTAGGTACTTCCCAGCTCAGTCATCCCCAATATATCTTTCTTAACTATTTTCTTCCTTCTCACACCAGTCCAACAGAAAAACTGTTTTTAAATGTAAATCACTTAATACTATTCCTCTGTTTTGCTTCCATTTGTTATAAATGAGTCTAAGAGCCTACAACAATCTCCTATGGCCCTACAGAATCCTGCTAAGTGCTAGGATGGTTTGAATCATTTCGTGCATTTGAGCACATGGTCCCTGGTTGGTGGTACCATTTGAAAAGGTTGTGGAACCTTTAGGAAGGGGAGTTTTGCTGGGGGAAGTATGTCCCTAGGGACAGGTTTTGAGAGTTCACAGCCTTGTCCCACTTCCAGTTCACTTTCTCTGCTTCATGTTTGCAGTTAAAGAGGTGATTTCTCAGTTTGCAGCTCTGGCTATGCCTTCTCTGCCATTATTCTACTCTCTCTGGAAACATAAGCCAAAATAAACTCTTCCTTCTTTAAGTTACCTTGGTCTGGGTGTTTTATCACAGCTGCCAAAAAGAAGCTAAAACGTAATCCATTCTTTCTCTGACTTCATCTCCTGTTAATCATTTTCTGCTCCAATTATAATGGTCAATTCTGTTTCTCAAATGCATTAGGTGTACTTACAATTCAGAATATTTGTAGCAGCTGTTCTCTCTGCTACTAATACTTTCACCATATACACTCACAGAAATCTCATTGCTCTCAAGTCTTTGCTCACATATTACTTGTAATGAGGATGCCCCATTTAACACTACAAGCCATAGCCAGTCATGATGGGTAAAAGCATCTACTACCATGCCAAACCTAAAGTTAAAAAAAAAAATTTGAGAAAAAAAATCCTCCACAGAAACAAAACAATCAGCTAAGTGTGGTGGCACATGTGTTTAATCCCAGTACTCAGAGGCAGATGCAGGAGGAGCTCTGTGACTTTGAAGCGGTCATCAAGCTCCAGGATAGCCAGGACTATAGAAAAAAACACTATCTCAACAAAATAAACAACCTCCAGGTTTTCACCTATTCTCTGCTGTCATATCTTCTCTTGGTTTCCTAGAAGGATATTTATTGCTAATTTAGAACCTACCCAAATAACCCAGGATGATCCATCTAAATATATTTCGATTAACCACATCTGCAAAGACCCCACCCATGGGTTTTAGAGAGCTAAAAAATAAACATATAATGTTGGAAGGTATCATGGATTCTCTCTCAACAAATCTTCATCTTTGATGATTTTTGCATCTACACCTCATCTTTCCATCCCAATTCACATCCTTCTCCTGTCATCCATGTTGCTATCACTACTTTACCTTAATGATTCAGATTGATGTCTCCTATAAAAAAAAAAAAGAAGAAAGAAAGAAATTAAAATTAGGGGGAAAAGCCACAGGCCAGCAGAAGTGTAATAAAAAAATAATTCAGCTCTATAAGAAAAGAAACCTAAGCTATGAAGGGAAGTACAGCATATTAAAAACAAAACAAAACACTAGTATGTGGACTTCTTTACCTACAGGGCCAAGAAAAAGAAACAGGGAGTGAGTTGAGAAATAACATTGGGTTTGAACACATAAAAGCTGACCTCTGGATAATCTGTCGCTTGAACATGTCAGCTTTATACTGAACCTCCAGGTGGGTCATCTCCTCATTCAGCTCATTTCTGATATTCTGAAAGTTAGTAACTGCCCCCAAAGGGCCATTAGGAGTTAGAAGGTGGTAATAACTAAACCAAGAAGAGTGCTTAAGTGGAGAGAAACAAAGTGAAATATCTATTCCAATATCCAAACTTCCAGTACTGGGTTCTCTACCAATAGTCTACCAAACCCAATTGCCAGTTTCTTCCCACCATCCCTCCTATGAAGTTGTACCTCCTCTGTGCTTACCCATCATGGCTACTATGATATTTCGAAAGATTATGGAACCAAGCAACAACCAAAGGATCACATAGATGCTGCTAAAGACACGGCTAGATTCTGGCACCTTCCAGATATCCTGAAGTACTGCATACCAATGATCCAAGGTGAAGAGTATGAACACTGTCACCAGGGAATTTAGTAGATCCCTAAAAAAAAAGGGAGAGAGTGAATATACAGAAACAGAAATCTAAACGTGGCTTTGTTTTTGTTTTGAGTCTCACTGTGCAGCCCTGGCTAGATTGGAACCCTATGTAGACAAGGCTGACTTTGAACTTGGAGGTGAATTCCTGTCTTCATCTGGCCTCATTCTTACTATTTTTTTTTATTGGCTTGGGGGGTTTTATGAGACAAGGTTACTCTGTATAGCCCTGGCTATCCTGGAACTTGGTCTGTAGACCAGGTTGGCCTGAAACTAAGAGATCCACCTGCTTTGTGCCTCCTGAGAGCTGGGTTTAAAGGCATGCACCACAACCACTAGGTTCTCATTCTTATTCTTAAAGCAACATAAGGGCATTTCTTTCTAGTATCTTTGAATTAGCTCCTTTTCTATCATATTTAACATTTTCTAGCTAATCATTCTCCAGTGTAATTTTACTATGCTCCCCTTTATCATGAATAGCCCTTTAAATACCTCTCAATACTCCATTAGTCCTAGAGTTGCTATTTTCTCAATAAATGCATACTACAGGGATTTTTCAATTTTTTTTTTGCATTTACTTAGTGTGTGTGTGTGTGTGTGTGTGTGTGTATACATACGCATGTCACGTCCCAGGGGCAGAGCACAAAGGATTTCTTGCAAGAGTTAATTCTCTCTTCTACCATTGGGTTCCAAGATTGATCAGATTATCAGGCTTGGCAGCAAGCACCTTTATCCACTGATCCATCTTGCTCTCCCTCACCAACTGTGGTGGTTTGAATATGCTTGGCCCAGGGAGTGGCACTATTAGGAGGTGTGGCCTTGTAAGAGTAGGTGTGGCCTTGTTGGAGGAAGTGTGTCACTGTGGGGATGGGGCAATGAGACCCTCCTCCTAACCACCTGGAAGCCAGTCTTCTCCTAGCAGCCTTTAAATGAAGATGTAGAACTCTCAGCTCCTCCTGCACCATGCCTGCCTGGATGCTGCCGTGTTCCCACCTTAATGATAATGGACTGAACCTCTGAACCTTATGTTAACCCAGCCCCAATTAAATGTCTTTTTTTTTGAGACAAGATTTCTCTGTATAGTTCTGGCTGTCCTGGAACTCACTCCGTAGACCAGGCTGGCCTCGAACTCAGAAATCCGCCTGCCTCTGCCTCCCAAGTGCTGGGATTAAAGGTGTCCGCCACCACTGGCCCGGCAAATGTCGCCATTATAAGACTTGCCTTGGTCATGGTGTCTCTTCCTAGCAATACAAACTGTAGCTATGAATATTTTTTTAATTTTGTATATGGCTATTTTGCCTGTATGTATGTGCACCATATGTATACTTGGTGCCCAGGATAGCTGGAAGAGGGGAACAGATTCCCTAGAGTTTCCCGTGGTTATGAGCCACCATGTTGGTGCTGGGAATTGAACCCAGGTCATATGCTAGAGCAATCAGTGCTCTTAACCACTGAGTTAAGAGCCATCTTTATTTTTCTAGGCCATCTTTATTTTTTTTAAGTTATTCTGTGTATAGATGTGTTGCCTACTTGTATGTCTGTGAACCACATGCATGCAAAAGAGAGAGTCTGATCTCCTAGAACTCGAGTTAGAGATGGTTTTGAGCTCTTATGTGGGTCCTGGGAATTAAAACTAGGTTCTCTGGAAGAGCAGCCAGTGCTCTTAACTACTTTGGCCCTGATCCTAATTTTTAGGAAAAAAAAAAATATATATATATAATATATATATATATGTGTGTGTGTGTGTGTGTGTGTGTAACTATACATATATAGTTAATAATGTTATCATATAACAACAATTATATTTTTATATTAATTATATTATTATTATTAATTATATTAATTATTATATGATAATATTATTATAATAATATGAGTAGGTTGAGCAAGTATCTGTAAAGTAGGTTGTTGAGTACTCTGGGCATATGCCAAGGAGTGGTATAGCTGGGTCATATGGTAGATTTATATTGAGAGAGAGAAAAGAGAGAGAATATCTGGGATATGTGCGATACACACTCTCTCTCAAAATAAAACAAACAACAAGGTAACTGAGTTGCAAAGCCAGGCTTCCTAACTGGAGTATTCTGTATTTAAAGGTACTAGATGAGGAAGTGTTTTAATTCGTAAGGTTCCAAACAAAGCCAGAACAACCCTACTTGTCCAGGAATTAAGGCTAACAACTGAGATGCAGAACTTTATTAAACTAAAAGACTTCTGTACAGCTAAGAAAAAAATCAGTTCATAGAGTGAGAGGGGTGGTTTGAATAAAAATGGCCCCCAAATGCTCACAGGGAATGGCAGAATTTGAAAGTATTAGGACATATGGTCCTGTTGATAGGTATAGCCTTGTTGGAGGAAGTATGTCACTGGGTTGGGCTTTGAGGTTTCAAAAGCTTAAGCAAGGCTCAATGCGTCTCTTTTCCTGCTGCCTGCTGATCCAGATGTAGACTCTCAGCTCCTTCTCCGGTACAAGATCTGCCTGTATGTCACCATACTTTCCACCATGATGAAAATGAACTAAACCTCTGAAAATAAGCCAGCTCCCAATGAAATATTTTTCTTTATAAGAATTGCCATGGTCATGATGTATCTTCATGCAATAGAACACTGGCTAAAATAGTAGGAGAGAATCTTTGCCAATTATATATCTGATGGAGGATTAATGTCCAGATTACATAAAGAACAACAACAACAAAAAAAAAAACAGAGTCAGGAAAACAAATTACTGAATTTTAAAAATGGACTATGGATCTCAACAAAGAGTTCTAAATAGAAGAAATAAAAATGGCAGCCAGGCAGTGGTGGCGCACACCTTTAATCCCAGCACTTGGGAGGCAGAGGCAGGCAGATTTCTGAGTTCGAGGCCAGCCTGGTCTAAAAAAAAGGCTAGTAAATATCTCAAAAAGTATTCCTTAAGTCATCCTTAACAAGTAGGAAAATACAATTCTGAGATTTCATCTAATCTTATTTAGACTAGCTAAGATCAACAAAGTTGACAACAAATGTTGGCAAAAACGTAGGGAAAAGGGAACCCTCATTCACTGTTGGGGAGATTACAAACCGTGTAGCCACAATGTAAATCAATGCTGAGAATCCTCAAAAGCTAAATATAAATCTACCACTCCTTGGCATATGCCCAGAGTACTCAACAACCTTCTTTACAGATACTTGCTCAGCCTGCTCATTGACATTATTATGTACAATGCTAAGAAATTGAAGCAACTTCAATATATATTGAATTGAATGAGGTAATTCAGACCACACAAATACCACATATTCTCTGTCATTCCTAGGTCCAAGTCTTTGAAAGTGAGTATACAGCCAAGTAGCCACAGAAATGAGGAAAAAAGAACCATGGGGCTAGGGACCAGCAAGAAGACTAGCAGAATACAGGTGATATAATAGGGAAATAGGAAAAACAAAGGTGGGGGTAAATTGGGAAGAGGTGAGGAAGGGTAATCAATTTAGAAGGAGACAGGGAGAAGGAGGGCAAATAACACTGAAGATATTTAAGAAACTATGCTATTTTATGTTCACCTAAAATTATACAATATAAATATGTACATTATATACATAACTTAAATTATGCCACTTTGGATGGCAGTGCTCCCCACAAGAGTGAATAGACTATCTAAAAAAAAAAACCCACTGTCAGGCATGAGAAATCTCAATTTAGGCTATGGTCAGGGTAGTCCAAGTGACTCCCAAAATTGTCTAGGCTCTTGCTGCTGCCATTGGCTGCCTGTCAAAAGTGGAAGGTAAGTCCTTATTCCTGAAGATACAATACATTTTGGACACAGAACTCAGAAAATTTGAGCTGGATCTAATCTGAAAGCCTTCTTCCTGCAGCCTAGCTTTTATAAAACCAGAAGGTGATATGCAAGCTTCCAAGGAAGGATTATCGAGCTGTGGTGCTCTTCAACTATAACAATGACCAGCATGGTTAAAATATCCCAAAAGGGTCAGGCAGTGGTGGCACACACCTTTAATCTCAACACTTGGGAGGCAGAGACTGTCAGATCTCTATTCGAGGCCAGCCTGGTCTACAGAGTGAGTTCTAGGACAGCCAGAACTATACAGAGAAACCCTGTCTTGAAAACAAACAAACAAGCACTTGGGAGGCAGAGGCAGGCAGATTTCTGAGTTCAAGGCCAGCCTGGTCTACAGAGTAAGTTCCAGGATAGCCAGGGCTATACAGAGAAACCCTGTCTTGAAAAACAAAAAAAAAAAAACAAAAAAACAAAACAAAAAAACAAAAAAAGAAAGAAAACAAAACAAAACAAACAAACAAACAAACAGAATTTCTCCTTGTCCTCACAGATAAGTGTATCTCTCATCCTGCATCAAGGAAGCTTCTCTTTGCAACAGATAGAGACCATTACAGAACACCACATCTGCTCATAAAGCAGAGGGAGCCCAGCTCCAGTAGATACATCTGCAACACAGCTCCTGCACTTAAGGCTCAGGAAACATTGCTGAAGAGAAAGCAGAAAGCATCTCCTAGAAATGACAGGGAAACTATATGCATAATACATTAGCAATATGGCTGCCTAGACAATGACAGAGACACACTGACCTAAAAGACGAAAATGTCATGGGGTCGCACCCCTGAACAAAGAACTAAGGGCAACTGACTGATGACTGCTGAAAGAAGGAGAATTGATCTGCTATGGCTGATCCCCGATTGGTTTATCTAATATAAGGCGATCAGTCCTGAAATCATATACATACAAGCAATACTAAATAGCCTCAGAGAGTTGTATTTATATATCTATGCATATATATATGTACATATAATAAAAAGAAAGTTGATTTGAAAGAGTGTGGGAGGTCATGAGAAGGGTCAGGGAGAGGTCAGGGGGGAAGGTAAGAAGGAAAGGACATAAATTTTAATTACAATTTTTAAAAACAAAGGAACCAGAACTGGTTGTCCTAGGCCCAACATCAGAGCTGCAAGACCGCCTGTTTTTCTTCTCTTTTGTTCTGTCCCACTCTTACTCTAGTTTTCTCGTATTATTGTGCTTTAGATGAGCTTCTCAGTATCAGACAAGCCTCTCCCCTCTTGAGGGTTAATCTCAGCCATGCTTACGAGAAGAACATGTTGTATTCCAGGTCCGAGAGAGTTGAACGGGAATACTCTCTGAAGAAGAAGACACCAGTCACAGCAAAAATGTAGAAGAAGATAAGCAGCAACATCAAGAGGAACGTCATGCTCTAAAGGTCAGGATTCAAGTCAGGGGTAGGTAAGAGAAGGCTGATCCCCGCCAGCAGCCCAGCCAAGCCCACTGAGTTATCTCCTATCAAATACACAGGGTATCTTTAAACTACAGCACTTTACCTCCTATCCTTTCTCATACAAGAACACTTTAAAGAGACTTTCATGACTTTCTTTGACTATATCAAATACTAAACTCATGTCTTTCTAACTTGCCCCCCACCCCACTTTAATCAGTTCACATTACCTTCAGGGCCCTGACCAGAGCCAAAAGAATAACTTTAATTTGACGGAATCGTGCAAACAGTTTGAGAGACCTCAGCACCCGAGAGACCCTCAGCAGCTCAAGCCACACAGACTGCCCCGAGACTCCCATCAACACCACAAACTCAGGAAGCAGAGACTGTGGGAGACACAGGCAAAAAGTAAAGATACCCAAAGGACCCAGGTTACTCCTTTTCCATTCCATCTTCTTAAGAGTTCTTTGGGTGTTATCTTCGAATAGCATATTCTGGGGTCTGTTTGCTGTTTAGTCTTTTTATACTAACCTATTTAAGCTATGTACTTCAACTTTGTTTAGATATTTTAAAATGCAATAAAGTTGGTGTTTATCTCTTGAGTTGTTATAGAACATAAGATAATACATATAAAATACTTAAAATAGTAGCTGACACTTAATGTTCAGTAACTGGCAGATGTTATTTTAAGGGTTGATATTCCTAATGACAACAATTTCTACAATTACTTTTAGTTTTAAGGGGGAAAATCAAAGCAACAAATTAGATAAACATCTATACATTCCTTCTTGGGGGTTTTAGTTAATTTAATTTACCTAGGCACATTTCTGGTCCCTTTAACTAATCCTAAGGATATCTATTCTTACCAACATGGTAACAACAAAGTCAAAGACATTCCAGGCATTCTTCCAGAAGTGAAAAAAGCTGGACAACCACATTAGAATGATCTCTACAATGAAGCTAAGCAAGATAAACCAATCTGCCACCTCCAAAGCCAGCTTCAATGGCCACAGACTAGTATTTGTGGTTTCCATCAATTCTGTAAGGCAGAGCAAGGGAGAGATGAAGATTTGGTGAGCCGCTGAATAATAAAGCATGGTCACTTATAAACCAGAGTTGTGAGCACTACTATTTCTTTTTCTTTCTTTTTTTTTATAGTTACACTTTTTAATTCTTTTTTTATAGATTTATATTTTTGTAGATTTCTATTTTACGTATATGAGTACACTGAACCTGTCTTCAGACACAACAGAAGAGTGCATCATATCCCATTACAGATGGCTGTGAGCCACTATGTGGTTGCTGGGAATTGAACTCAGGACCTCTGGAAGAGCAGTCAGGGCTCTTAACCACTGAGCCATCTCTCCAGCCCACGAGCACTACTATTTCCTCTCTTTCAATTTCAGTCTTTTTAAGATTTTTTTACGTATATGAGTATTTTGCCTGCATGCATATATGTATGTGTTCTGAATGTGTGCCTGCTGCCTGAGTCAGAAGAAGTCAGACTGTTGTGAGCTACTATCTGGGTGCCGGAAATCAAACCAGGATTTTCTGCAAGAGTCACAAGTGCTTTTAACTGTTGAGCCCTCTCTCCAGCCCCTGAGTTTCTCACTACATTATTGCTTCAACCTTTGTAATATAGGGTATAATTACCCACAAAACAACAGCCATACTTCACCTCTTGCTCTGGTATAAATACTAGTTGCAAGTCACTTACAACCCATTCTATAGTTGTACAACGACTATAGAATTTCCCTCTTTATTACACCCCCACCATCTGCCATACTTAAGTTTGTCCTAAAGTTTATAGGAAAGCAATGGGTCTTGAAAATATAGAAATATAACATTAAGTCTTTTCAAAATTTAAAATTTTGGCTGGGCAGTGGTGGCACACACCTTTAATCCCAGCACTTGGGAGGCAGAGGCAGGCGGATTTCTGAGTTTGAGGCCAGCCTGGTCTATGGAGTGAGTTCCAGGACAGTCAGGGCTACACAGAGAAATGGTCTCGAAAAACCAAAAAAAAAATTTTAATTTTGAATAATTTCAAAGATGTCTCTTATTGATGCCTCATTGATGTGTCCCAGGATGATTTTTTTTAAAGATTTTTTTTTATTCAGTGTTTTGCTTCCATGCCACAAGAGGGCAGCAGATCTCATTACAGATGGTTGTTAGTGACCTTGTGGTTGCTGGGAAATGAACTTTGGACTTCTGTGAAAGAGCAGTCAGTGTTTTCAACCTCCGAGCCTTTCCTCCAGCCCCCAGAACGAGTGCTTGTTTTTACGTCTGTGAGTACTGTTGCTCTCTTCAGGTCAGGCTTGGTGGCAAGTAGCTTTATCCACATCTTGCTGCCCTTCCCCAAGAACTTCTGTGGATGGATAGAAGTATCCTCCATAATGATGGCTCTAACTATAAGAACTATACCTAAATGGCCTTTATGTTCTTAAAGACTTATCTGGTTTCTAGTACTTTTCCTAAATTTGCTGTTGCCTCAAGTATGACAATAACTTTCCTACATTAGCATATGAGAATTATCCCTATTTTAGATACTAAGTCTTTTGAGGGAGTTTTTTGCTTTGAGACAGTCTTCTGCAACTAAGTTGGGCCTCCAAAGTGCCAGGCAGGGGCTGGACAGATGATGTCCCAGAGGTTAAGAGCACTGATTCCTAGCACCCACTTGCAATTCACAACTATCTGTTACTCCAGCTCCAGGGGATCTGACATTTACTTCTGGCCTCTGAGAACACCTGCATGTACATGTGAGCCACACACTGAGACAGAAAATAAATCTTAAAAAAAAGTATAACCTAAACATTAAAATGCAACATGACAGCTTCCAGAAGTTCAGATTGGTGCCTAGCCCAATCATCAGAGACTTCGTCCAGCAACTGATGGGAGCAAATGCAGAGACCCACAGCCAAACTTCAGGTAGTACACCACAGGAGAGGAGGAGGGAGGACTGTAGGAGCCTAGAGGGGTCGAGGACAGCAGGAGAACATGGTCCACAGAATCAATTAAGCCGGGTTCTAGGGACTCACAGAGACTGAAACAGCAATCAGGGAGCCTGCATGGGTTTGCTCTAGGTCCTCTGCATGTATGTGGTGGTTGTATAGCTTGATGTTCCTGTGGGACTTCTAACAATGGCAGTGGGGGTGTCTCTGACTCTTTTGCCTGCTCTTGGAACCCTTTCCTTCCTACTGGGTTGCCTTGTCTGGCCTTGATATGAGGGTTTGTGCCTACTCTTATTGTAACTTGTTATGCCATGTTTGGTTGATACTCCTCTTTTCTAAAGGGAAATAGAGGAGGAAAGGATCTAAGAGACAGGGGATGTGTCAGAGGAACTGGAAGAAGTGGAGGGAGGGGAAACTGTGGTCAGGATGTATTAGAAGAAAGAATAAATAAAAATAGTAAAAATAATAAAAAATAAATTATAGCCAGGCAGTGGTGGCACACGCCTTTAATCCCAGCACTTGGGAGGCAGAGGCAGGCAGATTTCTGAGTTCAAGGTCAGCCTGGTCTACAGAGTGAGATCCAGGACAGCCAGGGCTACACAGAGAAACCCTGTCTCAAAAAAACCTAAATAAATAAATAAATAATAAAATATAATATACAATAATATACTAGTCAAAAATAGTTACTTCAGTTTTTTTTCTCTTATGTTTTTGAGATGCTCTTGCTATATATAGCCCAGTCTGGTCTCAGCAAATCCTCCTGCAACCACTTCTCAAGAACTGAGATTACTGCCAGCAGTGGTGGTGTGCACACTTTTAGAGGCAGAGGACTTGGATGAGTTTCAGATTAGCCTATATCACACAGTGAGACCCTGTCTCAAATATACCCAAAGCAGGAGCTACGGATTTAACTAAGGTGGCAGTGTACTTGCTTAGCATGCACAAAGCCCTAGGTCCAGTCTTCAGCACCCATTATACCCAACATGGTGACACATGCCTATAATCTTGGCACTAGAAAATGAAAGCAGGGGGATCAAAAATTTAAGGTCAGCCTGGGCTACATGGTTCATCTGAGACTTGGCTGGACTTTATGAAACATACACACTCATTCTCTATTTTGGCCCTTCTCGGTTTTCATCTTTTTTTTTTTTTTTTTTTTTTTTGGTTTTTGAGACAGGGTTTCTCTGTGTAGCCCTGGCCATCCTGGAACTCACTCTGTAGACCAGGCTGGCCTCGAACTCAGAGATCCGCCTGCCTCTGCCTCCCAAGTCCTGGGATCAAAGGCATGTGCCACCACTGCCCAGCTGTTTTCATCTTTCAACAAACATACAGACACACAGGAAACTTGGGAATTTTTATTTTTATTTTTTGAGACAATTTTACTGCATAGTGAAGGCTGGCCTTAACTCACCACCCTGTCTTAGCTTCCAGAACACTGGATTAAAGGCCTTTGTCACCACTCCTGACCTGAGTAATCTTCCTGAGCTAGCAACTAGACAAGATGTCCTTCTGTTTTCAATACATTTTATATAATTTATAAATGACTTTAGGGTTGCACGACCATAATCTCAGATGGGCAATAGAAGCAGAAGGTAAGGTTCAAGGTCACCCTGATTACATATGGAGTTCAGGGTACTGTAGCTAGTGTAGGCTACCTGAGACTCTGTCTCATGAAATAAATGAAGAAATAAGTCTGTCCCCATCACAATGAGATGGTATCTGAAACTACAAAGTGGTCAGGCCAGGAGAGAACTGTCTTCCACACACTGTCTTTTTCGTCCAGCCCCTGTTCTTACCTATTTCAACCATCAGCACAAAGGTATTCAGAAAGATGAGGGAGATGATAAACTTCGAGAAGATAGGACCTGTTTTCTTTTAAGGAAGCTGATGAAGTGCTTTTTCATTTACACAGCTTAAATAATAAAGACAACAATATCAGATATGAGAATTGGAAGGAAACGGTTTGAGAGAGGAAAAGTAAGTCACTGACAGAAGAGGAATAGCCACAGATAAAAGCAAGTGACACAAAAGGATACTCTCAAGAACCCATCCAGCCCACAAGGAAAGCGGTGGTCTTCGACTGCACCGCACTCGGAGCCTGCTCAGCATCCGCTGGGCGTGTGTAATGTGCCCCATACGCCGGGGCTTTATGGAAAAGCGCACTAGCTGCTCCTGATCTCCCGACATGAGTTTCTTCTGACGAGAAGGATCTGTAACAAAAATGGGAAGGTAATTGGGGATGCCTGTTTCTCAGCTTGAGTCCACCAGTACTGGTAACACCTAAGCCTGCCTTCATATCTCCCCAGCCTCCGCCTAAAACAGAAAGGACAGTAGATAAAATACAGACTGGCTGGAGGACTGTGATGAGCAGGTAGAGTTGGGATAGGGATGCTGGTGAAATAATGGACCCTCTTCCATGCAGCAGGAGCTCTGCCTTGTAAGGTACTCTTCCTCAAAGCAACTAAGAACTCTGTTAGTTTGAAGTGGAAATGTATAGTTTATAACTAACCCTAACCATGCTCATGGATACAAAAGGTATGAAGTGTTATTTTGTTTTAGTCCCAGCTGCTTTAGAACCTGGTATGTAGAGCAGGCTCTCTCCAACTCAGAGAGCCACTGGACCTTACCTTCTAAGTACTGGCATCAAATGCCTGTGCTACCACGACCTGCCCAGAAACCTTCAAGTTTTAAGTACGTTTGGTGGAAACTTTCCAAAGTGATAGAGGTCCTATACATAGATTCTAAAAGTTTTACTTATAAAGCTCTGAGTTTATTGCATGTAATGTAGCTTCTCATCCCTAAATTTCCTTTTATTTGTACTTAACAACAACAATTTGGGCTGGAGAGATGGCTCAGCGGTTATGCTTCCTTCCCAGCAACCACATGGTGGCTCACAACCATCTGTAATGAGATCTGATGCCCTCTTCTGAAGACAGCTGCAGTGTACTCATATACATAAATAAATCTTTAAAAAAAATGTATTCCTGTGTGTGTGTGTGTGTGTGTGTGTGTGTCAGAGCACAACTGTAGAGGTAGGTTGACTTCTTGTACCATGTGGGTTCTGAAGATAGAACTTAGGTTTACAGAGCAAGTGCCTGCACTCACTGGGCTGTGTCTCTGGCCTCATTATTTGAGATAGGGTCTCATACAACTCATATTGTTCTCAACCAAGGATGACCTTGAATTCCTGATGCCTCCTCCTCCAGAGTGCTGGGATTGTAGGCAAGCATCACCCACACCTGGTTTATTTCCTTTTTTTTTTTTTTTAAATATTTGTGTGTGTGTGTGCATGTGTAGGCTGGAGGACAACTTTTGGGAATCAGTTCTCTTCTTCCAGGTAGGTCCTGAGAATCCAACTCAGGTCATCAGTATTGGCAGCAGGCACTTTTACTCATTAAGTCATTTTGCCAGCCCTAATTTTTTTTTTGTTTTTGTTTCATTTTGTTTTCTGAACCAGAATCTTGCTATGTAACCCAAGCTGGTCTTTATTATGTAAAGCTCAAATGATCCCCAATTCAGTCATGTATCACCATTCCTGGCTCCACTCTTAAGTATGTCTCTACTTTCTTGTGAGGGTGTGGACAGGAAGGTTACTAACCAAATATCTCCCGGAGAGTGTGCCTTGGCACAGCTTGGCTCAAGCCCTGCAGATGCTCTATGAGGGAGAACGTGTCAATGAGCTTTGAACGGATGGCGTCAGCTCTGGGCAGCTTTAAGTGTCCTCGTTCCTGTGCCATGTCTGTTAACAAGAGAGAACCAAGGATGTCATGCTTAAGAGTTGCACTACAATTAGCAGGCTCTCTCCTCCCCCACCTTCTTTGCCTTTTAGAGATTTAAGGAGCCCACACAAAGAAACCATGAGCATTTAAAAATAAACACATTTGAAGGCCCAAAGGTTTCTTGTTGTTGTTTGGTTTTGATTTTGTTTTTCATCTAAGCAAAAGACAGAAAAGTTATAAGAGATATCTCCACAGCCAACTAAATATTCGGGTTATTTTCACTTTCTGACAGCATTTGTAATTAAATACTCCTTTTTGAAAAATAGGCTTAAATGCTGGGCAAGTGGCCTATGGCTTTGGATCCCAACGCTCTGGAGGCAGACAAAGCTCTGAGCTCAAGGACAGCCTAGTCAAGGATAGCCAGGGCTACACAGAGAAACTCTATCTTGAAAAACAAACAAATATCAGTTTAAAAAGCTGTCGGTGTAGACAGATATTTCAATCTCAAGAGGATAGTGATTTTCTGCTTGAGTTCCACATTTGCCTGGTCTATATAATGAGTTCCAGGGCAGCCAGTCTTTGCCTCCAAAAAAAAAAGTAGACGCTGAGCCTGTGCTTGTTAGTGCATAGTGCACACCATCAGTCTCAGCTACTCGGGAGGCTGAGGCCAGAGGATGGAAAGTTCTAGACCTGCCTGGATTACAGAATGAATCAAGGCTAGCCTGAACACTTTGGTGTGATCATGACTCAAAAAGTCAGAAGAGGAGTAGGGGTATAATTCAGTGTTGGATCACTTGCCCAGCATTGTGCAAGGTTCCGGGTTCAAATCCTCAGTTACCCACCCTCTCAAACAAACGAACAAGTAACAATCGGTGAAAACAGCAGGCAAGGAGGGCATGAGGCCTAAGGCAGGACAAAGAATACAGACCTCACGTGGACCTGACAAAGCAGGCTACGAGGTAGGGCAGCGGCAGGATGTAGGCTTACTACGCCCTATAGTTGGACAAAGCAACAGTTTGACATTTAGAAAACGTGTCGTGTTGTGCTCAAGCGTGTACGCTCCCCAACGCCCTGGAGGGAGGAAGCCGGACAGCTCCAGGCCCCCACCTCTCCCGCTCCAGCCCTCTCACCGGCCTCACTTCAGCTCCAGAGCACTTCCGCCCACTCAACCCTGACTTCACCCCTCCGCCTTCCGCACCAGCGCCCTGAGCTTCACTCCTCCTCAGCGGGCGGAGCTCAGGGCCGCTCCGGCTTCGCTGAGCTCCCACTTCCCGCCGACCCCCTGTCACGGCCTCCGCCACAGCCTGACCGGCAGGCGTTCACCTAAGCGTCCGCCCGCCTCGCCCCGCGCGCCCGCCAATCGGCAGTTACCAGCTGGTTCGGCCCGCCCGACGCAGCGTGACGCAGCCAATCGGCGGCTGCCACACTGCGAGCCCGAGCAGGCCTAGGGGGTTGGGACCTCGGCAGCAGGTCTGCCCGGGCCAGACGCGCGAGCGCAGGCAGCGGCTGCAGATTGTTGGCTCTCTGGTCTCAGTTCTCGGATCCCGGGTCTCCGACCGCCCCCGCCGCGTCCCGTCGCCATGCGCTTCAGCTGCCTAGCGCTGCTCCCGGGCGTGGCGCTGCTGCTCGCCTCGGCCCGCCTCGCCGCCGCCTCAGATGTGTTGGAACTGACGGACGAAAACTTCGAGAGTCGCGTCTCCGACACGGGCTCAGCGGGGCTCATGCTAGTCGAGTTCTTCGCCCCCTGGTGAGACCCTTTGCGGAGATTAGGGCCGGAGGACCGGCTGGGCGCGGGAGCGGTTGGGCCTACGCAACGCGGGCGCCCTCCGCTATCTAGCAGGCCTGGCTGCGGCTGCCTTGTTGCCAGTCGGTGGGGAACGGGGAGGCGCTCGGCCGGGGATGGGGGTGGGGTAAGGATGAGGTAGGGTGGGGACGGGGCAGATCCGGAAAGCAGAAAGCCTAATCTCCAGGGTAGGGCCACGTCCTTACCTCCGCGTTCTTGCTGCACTTCCTATGTGGAAGGTTTACCCATCCCCTCCCCCTCCAGTCTGTCTTTCAGTATCTAGGTGAGTCAGTGTAAATGTCCCCTGGTCTCCAGACCAAAGCTTTAGGAAGGAGGCAGAGGTCCTCTTTTAAGTGTAGAGGTTTTAGATCTCAAGCTATTTTTTGGGTTTGTTTTTTTTTTTTGTCTTTTTGTCTCCACCCCATTGGAGCCATTGGTTTCTAACCAAGGTCACTCAGTGGCTGCAAAAAGATCCTAAGTGCTTTCTTGAGACAAGCCATTATTTGGTCCATGGGTATGGCTTACACTATTTTACATTAAGCTGCAAAGGCCTCTTATTAAAATAGTAAACGAACAAGAATTATTTCACTAGGACCTATCATAATTGTCAGCTTTAGGTAATTCTAGAAAATGATAATATTTTAAATAAGAAAGTAACCACTGTTGGGCTGCTTAACATAAGAAAAGCGTATGTTCTTTAGAGTAGGCGTGACCCCAAATAAAAACTTGGTTGGGAAGGGAGATCAGATAAGGATTTCTAGTTTTGTCACTTAGAGTAGTGGGTTGGGTAATTTACAAATTATTACCAGGACATGTAGTTTAGTAGATGTGTATTTCTTTCCCCTCCTGGCACAATGACCCTTAATTCAAAACTGTCCAAAAGTACCAGTAAGATTGAGTGTAATAGTTACACTGTAACTTATCTTTGCTTCTGACCCAGTGGGATCATTACATCCCAAGCTTATCTGACTTAGATGGTCACACTCAAAAGTCGTGTAATGAAGACTGCCAAAAGAGGCAGGAAGCAAATTGTGTTTCAGCTTGGGATATTTTATGTTCAGGCATTTCTGTAGTTTATAGTCAGATGGATTACACATTATAGATAGCGTTTATATGTCTTTAGAATTCGTGTTCTCTCTTAGAATTTATCATAGTTATATAATCATGATGTTAACTGGGGGGTGTCACTTGGGTCCAGCTTCTTTGTCTGAAGGAGGTCATACAATTGAAGACTTGTGGGCTGTTACACAATTAGAGTTTTCAGTCAAGGTTTTGGGATATGGTTTAGTGCTTGCCAGGCATGTCCAATCCCCATTTTTGAAAAAAAAAAATACAGAAAACACACACAGATATGTGAAACCATATATATTCCTAAGAAACAAGTCCCTCTGTATAGTTTAGGCTTACCTCAAACTCAGGATCTTCTTACTCCAGCCTCCTTTTTCTTTTGAGACAGGGTCTCCTGTTGTCTAGCTAGCCTTCAGTTCCGAGATCTTTTGCCTCTGTTCTGAATGCCCCAAGGCACCTGGCTTCCTTAAGACTACATATCCCATCATACATTGAGGGATCAAGAGTTAGGTGGGCCAGGCAGTGGTGGCACACACCTTTGATCCCAGCACTTGGGAGGCAGAGGCAGGTGGATTTCTGAGTTCGAGGCCAGCCTGGTCTACAGAGTGAGTTCCAGGACAGCCAGAGCTACACAGAGAAACCCTGTCTTGAAAAACCCAAAAAAAAAAAAAAAAAAAGAGGGGCAATGTTCACAACACAAGTAGATGTTTAAGACTTAAAACATTTAAATACTGCTATTTCTCACAGAGAAATTCAGATACTGATATTCCTACAAATACACAGGTTAGTCAAACAATGTGACTCACACCTATAATCCAAGTACTTAAGCAGTGAAGTCAGGATGACAGACCACGGCCAGCCTCTAGTACATAAAATCTTGTTTCAAATAAAACAAAACCTCATGTCAACAGTGGCCTGCAAAGAAATGTTTCACTTTCATTTACAAAATTAAAGGGTTAGACCTAAATGAAAATGGAACCTAGAGCTTTGCTTGAGGTACCCAAGCACTTTATCTCAATGAACTGCAGTTCCAGACTCCATTTTGACCCCTACCACTTAAAACACTTCAAGTTATGGGTATGTGCACATGAATGCAAGTGCCCATGGCCAGAAGCACCAGATCCTTCAGTGTCCTCTGGAAAAGCCAGTGCTCTTAACTGCTGAGCCATCTTTCCAGTCCCCATTTACTGTTAATTAGACTTTCAATTGATGTGGTGGTACACACCTTTAGTCTCAGGACTCAGATTAGTGTACCAGGACTAGGTCAGCCAGAGCTAGACAGTGAGACTCTATCTCAACAGTTTTCATTTGCTGTTGCTAACAGGGGATGGTACTGCTGTTATATACAAAAGAAAAGAGTAAATAAATCTCCAGAGCTTGGTGTGGTGGTCTATAAGCTCAGCCATTGGGAGGCAGGGACTCAAGGGTGAGAAATTCAAGCCCAGCTTGAGCTACTTAAGACTTTGTCTCAAAAAAATCAAGGAAACTAACAAATTTTAAAAAAAATTACAACTGTTAAAACAGAGTATGTAGAAATAATGAAATTACTAACAGGAGACTTCGTTCACTTTAAACTGCTCCTTCTGAGAAATCTTTCCTACTGGCAATGTGGAAGATGACTTTATCTTCTCAGCCAACTAAAAACAGATACCTCAGCAGAAATCCACCCAACTCTTTTTATTTTTTTATTTTTATTTTTTGGTTTTTCGAGACAGGGTTTCTCTGTGTAGCTCTGGCTGTCCTGGAACTCACTCTGTAGACCAGGCTGGCCTCGAACTCAGAAATCCACCTGCCTCTGCCTCCCAAGTGCTGGGATCAAAGGCGTGTGCCACCACAGCCCGGCTCTATTCTTCTTTATATCTTAACTTGGATCTCCTTTCTTGTTCCTAGTCATCTTTTCAACATTTGAGATTTTATTACAACTTGTGTCCTTCCCTGAACAATTAACTCATTAATCCTTCTCCAAACTGGATTCCTACAGGGAAAGAACTGTATACTTTCTCACAGAGGCTAAAATAATTACATGAGACACAATGCATGACGTGATAGTTACTGAGTAATAACATGTTGGGGTTATCTGCTCAGTACCATCTGGGAGAGTTGATACTTCAGATTGTTTCTTTCCAGGTTCATTGTATCTTAGTCACTTTTCTATTGCTGTGACAAAACATGACCACAACAATTTGTTAGAGAGTTTATTAAAAGTTTGTTTAAGGTTTACGGTTTCAGAGGCTTAGAGTCCATGATCATCATGGCAGTGAGCAGTACCTGAGGGCTCTGCTCACATGTTGAGACAGCAACCTTGAAGCAGAGAGAGCTAAATGGAATGATGGGAGTTTTTCAAACCTCAAGGCTGGACATCCCTCCCCTGCAAGTGACATACCTCCCAATTCTTTCCAAATGGTTCTGCCAAAGCAAAGAGGAACCAAGCATTCAAATATGAATCTATGGGGACTTTTATGTGTATGAATGGAGGCTATCAGGTATCTTTTAACTGGGGTTACAAATGGTTGTGAGCTGTGCCTTGTAGGTGCCAGGAACAAAATTCAGGTCCCCTGCTATAATAGCAAGTGCTCTTAACTGCTGAGCCATCTCTCCAACTCTCTGTCTTTTGAAAAAAAAAAAAAAGTCTTAATATTGTGGGGTCAAGGACAGGTTGGTGTTTGTTTTCTCCTTCCACCTTATATAGATGCTGGGAGTCTTCAGTTGTCAGGCAAGTGTAGTAGGTTACTAGGTGCTGTCACCTGCTGGCTTATGTCATTGCCACTGCACTGCTCCCATCCTGGTGCTGGACAGGACACTGAGACCCAGGCCTTACCCACTTAAGGAAACATTCTGCAGCTGAGCTACATCTCCATCCTCTGCATTCTCTTCCCTCTCCCTCTCTTTTGTCCCTCCCCCAGGTAAAGGGGTAGAGTTTATAACCCTACTTTGGCCTTGGACTTAAGATCTTGTCAACAGGGCTAGTGAGATGCCTGGTATTATGGATATGTGCCTTTCTGCCAGGCTTCTTGGGGATTTTCATCATCAGCCATACATAATTTACTGTAATGCTTTTTTGGAGACAAGATTTCACTGTGTAGACCAGGCTGGCTTCAAACTCAGAGATCCACCTGCCATCACACCTGGCCTTCCCTGACTATTTCTATGTGTATTTATAAAGTTGTCAATTTTTTTCTCTTATTTTTCAGGAGAGGTGAAGTAAAGATACTAACTTTTTTTGCTTTAATTTTGACAATTACTACAGTAAAAAATCAACATCAAGAGACAGGCTCGGTGTTATATCCCTCTTTGCTCAGGTTTTCAGAAGCTGAGGAAGGCAGATTCTAAGTTTGAAACTGCTTGGGCTACATTAAAAAGATCCTGCCCCAAGAAAAGATGAAATGAAATCTTTCCTCTTTTGCAGCTTAAGTATTATCTGCTATGTGAATCTAGATGTCTTGTTGCCTCTCTGTTTGCTTTCCTCAGCTATATATTCCAAACTGTAGTCCTAATACATGTTTCTTGCTTTCACGATTGTTTGAAAACAGACTTCTTATATATTAGCTCTGCTATTTACCTTGAACACCCTACCCTTTCCTCTTTGAAGCCTTACTTAAAGACCCAAACCTAGATAATACAGCCTTAAAAATGTATTCTTTTTAAACCCTTGGAAACTGGGTTTAAAATACTTCAGAGGAAGAGGCAGAAAGATTGCTGTAAGTTCTAGGACACCCAGGGTCACCTGGTGAGATTATGTCTTGAGAGAAAGTGAACTGAACACCATGAATCAGCATCAAGTGCCTTTTCTCTCTTTGTTCAATGTAGCTCTGAGCCTAACCAGCTGGAGGGCTACACAGAATGAAGTGCAGAAGGTGTTGATGTAGTAATAGATGCACTAAGCCAAAGCTGGAGTATCGTGGCCCGTTGAGGCTATGTTGGGCTATATAGTTTCAAGATAGCCTGGAGCTACAGAGTGTGTGTGTGGGGGGGGGGGAGAAACCCATAAAAATCTTACCTGAGATTCAGCACCGTGTTAGAAAACAGGTGGTAGAAAGCCTAGTTTTATAGTTTTGTGGTTCACTTGACCATGAGAACTGATTAAAACATAAGCTGGTATATTTTTCCCAGAGGGCTACCAGAAACACCTGCTCTTCTATCCAGAAAGTCCTAACAGTCCCACAGGTGTACTTCCCATGCATTTGGGTGTATGACATGTTCTTGTCAGTATACAGCTAGCACCAGCTGTATATTATCTCTTCAAAGGCCCAGTGGGTTGCAGAGGGATCACTTTGAGACGGTTGATGAGTTCTGTTTTCCCTATAGGCAACAAAAGTAGAAAACAGAAGGAAAAGAGCCAGGTGAGGTGGTGGATATCTGTAATTCCCAAAAATTTGGGAGATGGTGGTGGATCAGAAGTGTTTAAGGATGATCTTTGGCTATAAAGTATTGTGCCTCTGAAAAGTAGTCTAGATAAAGAATTTTAAGAGACTGACTCAAAAACAGGCTGGAGAGATGGCTCAGTGATTAAGAGTGAATGCTGCTTTTGCAGATACCCAAAATTCTATTCCCAGCATCTGTATCTGGTGCTTCACAATTGCCTGTAACCCCAGTTCCAAAGGAGATACACAAAAATTTTAAAAAGGGGGAAAAAACTGTAAAAGTTCATATTCTCTTAGGGTCTTTAGGATACCTGTTGAAAAATTGTCAAAAGTTTAAATGAAGAACCAAGTAATAGTACAAAAGAAAAAAACCAACAGCGTACCCTGGGGTTCTGTTTAAGTGTGTGTGTGTCTGTGTGTAAGAGAAGAGGACAATCTTTCAGAGCTGATTTTCTCTTTTGCATCATACTGGAAGCAAATTTTGGCTTAGTGGCAAGTACATTTACTTACTAAGCTATCTTGCACACACATAGACACATTTATTAAAAATATAAAAGGACTACACTAAATATGGTAGCTCAAGCTACCCTGAGCAATAGAGGCCAGCTGCAGTCATATAATGAGATCCTGTCTTAGAAAGGAAGAAAGTATAAAAGGACCAAATGATAGACACCCAAGTTCAAGATGGAGGAAGGAGTACATAAGCAGGAAGGGGTGCAGGAAGGTTTCAGCTGCATTGACTTTTGAGACAGGAGCTTTCTGTGTGACCCTGGCTGTCCTGGAACTCACTCTGCTCTGTAGACCAGGCTGGCCTTGAACTCAGGATATACCTGCCTCCTGAGTGTTGGGAATAAAAGCATGCACTACTACCACCCAGCTATCTTTTTTCTTAATGAGATATAAAGTAATGGTTCTTCATGTAACCAGTGACATCCTAGATGCATTCAAAATATGGTTTATTTTTTTTAATGTATTTATCTCTCTCAAATACCCCAACCCCACCTCCCCTCTCCTTTAGACCCACTGTTCCTCCATCCTTTCAGAAGAGTGAGCCTTGAGGGATAGTAACCTAACGTGGCATAACAAGATACAGTAAGACTAGGCACAAGCCCAAATCAAGACTGTTGTTTCTCCCCGTACTCTCCCTCTATCCCTCCCTCCCTCACCTGACCCCTCCTGTTCTCATGCCCACCTACTCCAGTACACCCACAAATCTATTCTATTTCCCCTCCCCAGGGAGATCCATGTGGTCCTCCCTAAAGCCCTTCTTGTTACTTAGCTTCTCTGACTGTGGATTGTAGTTTGATTATCCTTTACTTAACATCCAATATCCATTTATTGACTACATATCATGTTTGTCGTTCTGGGTCTGGATTGCATCACCCAGGAACAGCTGAGTAGTACTCCATTGTGTAAACATTTGCCTTTTAAAAACAAGATTTTATTGCATTTTTTTTCTTTTTGTGTGCACATGACAGATGTGGGTGTATATATGCCACAGTGCATGGGTGGAGATCAGAGGACCCTTTTTAGGAATCAGTCTTTCTTCTCTGCCATGTAGATCCCAGAGATGGCTCAGATCATCAGCAAATACCTTTAACTGCTAGTCAACTCAGTGGTTTCATGAATATATTTGAATTGTTAATAAAATACAGATTCCAATTACTTTAATATAAGAAAAATAATCGCCATGTGTGCGCACATTTTTTTTTCCTTTAAATATCCAAGCACTTGAGAGGCAGAAGCAGGCAGATCTTTGAGCCCATGACCAGCCCAGTCTGCATAGAGAGTTCCAGGACAGTCAGAACTACATGGAGAAACCCTATCTTGGAAAAAAATGAAAAGGAAAAGAAGCATCAAGTTGTTCCTTTGGCCCCATAGATGCAAATCCACAAGGATTATGTTGTAGACTAAACAGAATGGGTGGTATTCAAAAAGGAATGCCCTGAAAAAGTCTATAGTGTCACATGCTGTCTGTAGCTAAGCATGCTGTTGGCATTATTGTAAACAAGCAAGTTGAGAATAGTTCTTGTGGAGGCCGATCAGTGGTGGCACACGCCTTTAATCCCAGCGCTTGGGAGGCAGAGGCAGGCGGATCTCTGAGTTCGAGAGTTTGAGGCTAGCCTGGTCTACAGAGTGAGTTCCAGGACAGCCAGGGCTACACACAGAGAAACCCTGTCTCGAAAAAAGCCAAAAGAAAAAAAAAAGACAGAAGAGAGAATAGTTCTTGTGAAGAGGCTCTAGTGTGTGCATTGAGCATATTAAGCACTCTTAATAAAGCTTAAGCCAAAGAAAAGGGTACTGTGATTCACCTGAAGCATCAGCCGCTCCACTTAGAAAGATAAACACACTTGTGAGATGAAGGGAGAGGAGCCTGAGTGTCTAGAGTCTATTCCCTATGCATTAATTCATGGGTTAACGTTCAAAAAGAAGTAACAGATCTAGACTTTAAAAAGTAATAATCAGGTGATGCTGGTGCATGCCTTTAGTCTTAGCACTTGGGAGACAGAGGCAGGTGGATCTCTGTAAGTTCCAGGACAGCCAGGGCTACAGAGAAACCCTGTCTCAAAAAAAAAAAAAAAAAAAAAAAAAAAACAGGTCATGACTCAAATATCAGAAGTCTCAGGTATAATTTGGTAGTAGAATAATTGGTGTAGCATCCCTAGTCAGTACAAGAGAGGTGGGAAAGTGATGATCACACCCTGGACTATGTAACAAGACCCTGTCTTTCCCCCCGCCCCCCCCCCGGCAAAAAAAAAAAAAGAAAAACCAACAGGATAGGGGGAGGTGGCTAGTGTGGCTAGTATGATAAGAGATTCAAAACATCAGTAAGTATGTGTTAAACTAAGAATCTGGCTTTTTTTTTTTAATAAATAGGTGTGGACATTGCAAGAGGCTTGCCCCTGAGTATGAAGCTGCAGCAACCAGATTAAAAGGAATAGTCCCATTAGCAAAGGTGAGCATCAGTGTGTTCACTAAAATGGAATATGGAATATGTTTTATTACATGTATATGTGAGTGGGTGTGCGTGCGTGCGTTCGTGCGTGTGTGTGTGTGTGTGTGTGTGTGTGTACCCATGTTGCCCCTTTATTTACATGCTTAGCCATCTTACTGGCCCAAGTACTTTAATAGTATATAAAACCAGTATGAGAGTGAGGGGTTCAGTGGTTAAAAGTACTGGCTGCTCTCACAGAGGACGTGAGTTCATTTCCCAGTGCTCACTTGGTGTCTCACAACCATTCTTCCAGTTCCAGAGGACAGATACCCTCTTCTGACCTCTGCAGGCACTGCATGCACCTGGTACATATATGTGCAGAAAAAACATTTACACATAAAATAAAACGTAATAATAAAAAAGAACATGGTGAATAAGAACCAAGGGGCAAACAAAGATAATAAAGGTACAGCTGTAAGGATGAGAAGGAAAATAGTTACTAAGTTCTGTAATCTGCCCTGATAATGGTCAGTGATGAGATCTGTGAAAAAGAGATGGAGTACAATTAACCACTTGGTTAATTGTAAGGCTGGTATTTGTTTTCATAGTATGTTTTAAGAGCCAGCTGTGGTGGTGGCCCATGATGCCAGCATTTGGGAGGTAAAGCCAAGATTAGAAGTTCAAGACTAGCCTGAGCTATCTGAGACCTTGTCTCACACACAAACAGGCAAAGAAAGTAATGTTTAATAAATTTTGCCAATCCCAGCACTTGAGAGGCAGAGACTGGCAGATTTCTGAGTTCGAGGCCAGCCTGGTCTACAGAGTGAGTTCCAGGACAGCCAGAAATACACAGAGAAACCCTGTCTCGAAAAACAAAAATAAATAAATAAGTAAATTTTGCCATTCTGTAGCATTCTAAAGTAATGAGCCCATAGCTGTTTCAGTTTAAATGTCATGTCTGCTAACTTCAGATAAGTAGTTTGTATCTTAGAAGTTTTTAAAATTACATTTTATCCTAATATAGTTAAGGAACTTCCCATAGCAAAAAAAGTCATGTTGTAATTTTTATTTCATGTGACTGTAGGCATGAAAATAGCATAAAGCTACTCAGAAGGTTGTAAGGCTGGCTGTACATTAATTTTCTCTACCTACCTTAGTACATAAGGATCAAACCTCAGAATCTTAAAAGGTTAATGTATTTCCTATGGTTTTAAACCAATTGTTTCCTTTTATGCCACATGTATTGATGCCTTTACCAGTAAACTAATTATTTACAAAATCAAATTACATCCAATCCCAGCTACAGGGCGAGTATACTAAGCACATTCCTTCAGTAATGGTTGTCACCAAGTAAGTCATTGTCAGAACTGAGAGTGTAGCTTAGTAGTAAAGCAGTGGGTTTGATGTGCACCATGAAATGGGAGGGGAGCATTATTGAAATAATGTAAATAAATACTAGTTTTGGAATTTTTATATAAAACCAAGGAATGTAAAATCTAAAGCACCTCTTTGGCATTTATGGTCTAGTTAAATAGCACCCATACATCTTAACGGTCTAATGACCTGTGGTACATATGCCAAGAAGTATTGATCCTCTGTGGGGATAGCCAGTCTTAATATTTGGGACTATTAGAAGATCTTACAGCAAGTACTTAAGATAATAAAATAACTCTTGTTCTAATCTTTAGGTGGATTGCACTGCCAACACAAACACCTGTAATAAGTATGGAGTCAGTGGCTACCCAACTCTTAAGATATTTAGAGATGGTGAAGAAGCGGGTGCTTATGATGGGCCTAGGACTGCCGGTAAGGATCCTGGATTGTGTTTGACTAGGCTAGATTTAACTTTCTTTTTGTGTTTTTTGAGACACAGTCTCATTATGGAGCTCTGGCTGTCCTAGAACTTACTATGTAGATCAGGATGACCTGGAATTTGCAGAGATCAGTTTGCCTCTGCCTCCCAAGTGCTGAGATTAAAGTCAAGTACCGTTTACACACAGTTTAGGCTTAACTCTCTAATCACCCTGCTTCCATTTTACAGGTGATGACATTATAGGCATGTGCCACCATACCTGCCTTGGAAATTGAAAATTTCCTTGTAATTGGAAATTACATTCTGGAATTTGAATTAACATTTTGTTAAGATTTCATTGTGTAGCACAAATAGTCTAGAATAAATGTGCTAATTTTTTTTCTAATGATTTGTGTGGTGTGGGGGAGGGCTGTGAAAGCAGGGTAGGGAGTCCTCAAGTGCAGGCATGAGCTAGCCCCTAAATAAATAAATACTTTATTCTTAGTAGTGGGAGAAAAATTGTTCTATACAGCATACTTAAAATCATTAAAATTTCTCATTTTAGAGGTCAACTTGTTAGGTAACAGAAAGCTTTTTTTGTCTAAATAACTTGTTATGAAGTAATATAGAAAATACTTGAACTTCAAATGCAAGCTCAGCCAAGCATGTTTTTATTTGATAATTATCATTTTATCTACTCTATGTCAGATACTCTGGATAGTAGGTGTTAATATTCATAAACAAAGTACTGGTCCTGTTTTCTGGAGTTTGTTTTCTAGCTGATAGAAGGAAGGAGGCAATTAGTATATAAATGTTACATCTAGGAAAGCAGCGTAACAGGTATAAATTCCTGTGCTTTTTGACTGTGGATTTACTTCTAGAAAGTTACCCTGAAGATTTATTGTGCAAATTTACCTGCAGACAATCATTTGAAAAAGCAAAAGAGCCGGGCGGTGTTGGCGCACACCTTTAATCCCAGCACTTGGGAGGCAGAGACAGGCAGATTTCTGAGTTCGAAGCTAGCCTGGTCTACAATGTGGGTTCCAGAACAGCCAGGGCTACACAGAGAAACCCTGTCTCGAAAAACAAAAAAAGAAAGAAAAAGACTAGAAATAAATGTCTGTGGGTTGTCATGGGTTAAATAAATCACTATATGTAAGTCCAAAAAACCACTCTGCAACTGTAATAAATGATTGAAAGGCTGTCAGGGTGGCTCAGTGGGTAAAGACACCTACTGCCAAACATCATAATCCCCAGGACCCATGCAAGAGGAAAGAGCTAAGTTCTCCAGATTTCCCTCCGACTTCCACACAAGTGACGTTATGCCTCACACAGCAAAGCTTTCTTTTTAAAAAGTGGGGTGGAAGTGGGAGAGTAGAGATAGCACAGCTCATTATTTGGAGTATGAATTACTACTGTGTATTATATATACTGTGTTAATATATACCATGTAAAATAACCAAAACCAGTTGAGTTGAACATAGTAGTGCATCCTTGTAACCCTGGCACTTGGAAAGATTAGGGGTGGGGGGCAGAAGTCAGAGTAAGCCTCTGCTATACAACCTAGGTTAAGAGGCGTATAAGAAAGGAGCCAAGTGTGGTTTTATGGGAGACATTAAAAAAGTGATATTGTGTGTGTGCGTGCGTGCGTATTTTAGGATATACCAGTTACTTAGTTAATTGTATATGTGTTAATGTAACTTTTATCTTCTAAGATGGAATTGTCAGCCACTTGAAGAAACAAGCAGGGCCAGCTTCAGTTCCTCTCAGGACTGAGGAAGAATTTAAGAAGTTCATTAGTGATAAAGATGCCTCAGTGGTGGGTAAGTAGCAGATGCTTATGTTGATTGGACTTTGGGAAATCACAAAATTAAAGCACCTTAGGCCGACTTGAAGCAGTTAAATGACAACTGACAGAGCTGAGTCAACTATAACAGGGAAAGAGAATGGTATCTTGGGTAGATTTATATTCTTAGAGATGTAAGGGTTTAAAATCAGTTAAAAGACCAGAATAGAAGTATTGTCTTACCCCTCTACCCCCACCCCACCGTGCTGAAAATTTAACCTATCTCCTTACTCCTGCCAGGTAAGTCCTTTACCACAGAGCTATGTGTTCTTGCTCTGTCCCTTCCTTAACTCAGAGAGCTAAAGAAAAAGTGTGTAGTTAACTGAAAATAAGGTTTAGGGCAAGAGAATACAAATTAAATAGTCAACTCCTTTGTCTATTATCAATTTTTATAGCTATCTTTGTGATTATATTGCTCAAATTTTTATAGCTATAAATACCTGAGACTGGATCATATGCAAAGAAGAGAGATTTGTCTTAAAATTGGATGTTCAAAAAAGACAGTGGTGCCAAAAATGTTAAGTTCTGGTGTAGGTCTCTTTGGTTGCATCTCATGGAAGGAATGCATGCAACAAGGAGAGATTTGATCGTGGGCAGGAAATCAGAGAGGGAGGAGATATCAAGCTTATTACCATACCCGTCTGAGTTAAATTGTGCGGGAGAGGGAGAGAGTGTTAGTTGTGTGTTACACTGAGGATAAAACCTTGGCCTCAGCTGGGTAATGGGGGTATACACCTTTACTCCCATCACTTGGGAGACAGAGCAAGTGGATCTCTGAGTTTGAGGACATCCTGGTTTACAGAGACAGGACAGCCAGGGCTACACAGAAAAACCCTGTCTCAAAAAAAAAAAAAAAGACAAAAAACCCTCAGCCTTAGATGGGTGTGGTGGCACACATCTTTAATCCCAGCTTTCAGGAGAAGGGAACAGGCAGACTCTTGTTCTAGGCAGGAGTGCATAGTAAAAACAGACCTTTTACCATCTTAAAAAAACAAAAACAAACCTACTTAAACATAACCTGTAACTGATGTTTGAATTTGTTAGTCTTCTAAACACTAAAATAAAGGTTATTCTCTATAGCAAATATTTTATCATTTAAATTTGATATATCTGAGTTTAACAAATTCTTTATGTTACCATGTGTACTAGAAAGATGGCTTAGTGGTTAAAAAATATTGGCGGCTGGAGAGAGGGCTCAGTGGTTAAAAGTACTGACTGCTCTTCCAGAGGTCTTGAGTTCAATTCCCAGCAACCACATGGTAGCTCATAACCATATTTAGTGGGGATCTGATGCCCTCTACTGGTGTGTCTGAAGACAGTGACAGTGAATTCACTTACAAAAAATAAATAAATCTTAAAAAGTATTTGCTGCTTGTTCAGAGAACTAGAGTTTTGTTCTCTGTACCCACATTAGGTGACTCACAGACATCTGTAACTGGGATACTGATGTCCATTTGACTCCCTTGAGTAACTGGCCAAAATAAGTCATTCATTCACAAAAATAAATATTTTCTTTTCTTTCTTAATAATTAACCATAAGGAGCCTCTTTATTGATCGGTTTAATTTGTGTGAGTGTTTTGCTTCCATGTATGTGTGTGCCTGAAGCTCAAAGAAGTCAGAAGGCATAGAATCCTCTGGAACTAAAGTTATAGGTATTTGCAAGCCACCATTTGGGTGCTAGGAACTGAACCCAGGTCCTGGAAGAACAACATAGTGCAATTAACCACTGAGCCATCTCTCCAGCTCCAGTAGTCATTTCTTAAATACCCTATACCATGTGCTGTGCCCCTCTTCCTGTACCCCTACCCCAGTCATTTCATTTTGGGAGGAGAGGGATTTGAGACAGAGTCTCATTAAGTTGCATGCATGACTCTGGAACTGGAGCTGGCCTTTAGTCTCTTTAAGTTCCAAGATTACAGGCTTGTACCCTTTGTGTGTGTCCTTCCCTCCCTCCCTCCCTCCCAGGGCACTTAAGAGTAGCTTTAAAGACAAAGCATGTGTGGGGAAAGGTAAAGTGATTATAGTGTTTGTTTGGGGACAGGATTTCTCTATAAACCAGAGAATGTTCTGGAACTCACTCTGTAGAGCAGGCTGGCTGCATACTGAGAGATCTGCCTGTTTATGCCTCCCAGGTGCTAGAGCCTGTGCACCGTCACACCTGGCTTAATTTTTATTTTGTTTTACGTGTATGGATATTCTTCCTGCATATATGTGTCTCATCCGCTAGAGCTAGGACAGTTTTCAGCTGCCATATTATAAGTTTGAGAATTGAACCCAGGTCCTTTGCAAGATTAGCACTGGGCTAACCCTCCAGCCCCCTTTGCCATGTTGTTTAAATCTTTTAATACCTAAAATATTTCCTAAAGTTTAACGTGTGAGGCAGTTTGCCCAGATAGATCTGTTTTGGAGAAGTTGAGGAAAGACCAGTTCTACCAAACCTCTCCCTTAACTTTATCAAGAGGGTAGAGGATGAAATATTATGTCATATATTCAAAGCAGCCTCATCTTAGCCTGAATTACATTGTTTATCCATGATAGACTGAAGGCTTTGAAAATAAAAGAATATAAGTCTTGAATAATATAAGTCACAGCATTAATTATTCCTTGTGTTTGACATTTCCCATGCAGGTTTTTTCAGGGATTTATTCAGTGATGGGCACTCTGAGTTCCTAAAAGCAGCCAGCAACTTGAGAGATAACTACCGATTTGCACACACCAACGTTGAGTCTCTGGTGAAGGAGTACGATGATAATGGAGAGTAAGTGACTGAATAGAAGCATTGGACATCAGCAAATACATATAGAAATAGAAGTGCTGTGTAATACATTTGCTATAAAAATATAGAAAGTGGGGGAGTTTTTCCTTTGTGTGGGCTGAGTAGTATTAGAAAAAGCTACAGGGGCTTGAGAGACAATGCAGTGCTTACTGCTCTTGCAGAGGACCAGGCTTTAGTTTCAAGCACCCACATCAGTCAGGCAGCTCACAACTACATATAATGATTCCAGGGATTCTGGCACACATTGTTCTGGCTTCTGTGTGACATCACAAGAAAAGACTTCGTAGAAGGAGGTGGCTAACCTTATTTTGAGAACAGATCTTGCTGTGTAGATCAAGTTGGACTTGAACTTTCAGCAGTCCTATCTCTGGACTATTCCCAGTATGGAGGTGATTCTTAGTAGATGAGCTTTTCCAGGTAGAGTATGACAGTTGACCTGAGAATTTATTCTAGATCAAAGCTCAGGAAATAGCTCGTCAGTAAAGTGTTTGCTCTGTACCCACATAAAAAGCCTGAGCATGTTGGCACACATCTGCTTTATTTTTATTTATTTACTTTTTTTTTTTTTTTTTTTTTTTGGTGGTATTGTTTCTTTGTGTAGCCCTGGCTGTTCTGGAACTCACTCGATAGGCCAGACTGGTCTTGAACTCTGAGATCTGCCTGCCTCTGCCTCCTGAGTGCTGGGATTAAAGGCATGAGCCATAAAACAACAACAATATAGGAAAAATGTTTACTGTCAACTGTGCTGGGAACATTTTGGCAATGTAACTTCTGTCCAATACTAAGCTGGTTTACCACCTTAATTTTTAGTGTAATCATTGGGTATTAAAGATTTAATAAATCTTAGGTTGAAATTCAAGAGCCCATGATTCTTTTTTTTTTTAAAGAATTATTTTTTATATATATGAATACACACTGTAGCTGTCTTCAGACACACCAGAAGAGGGCATCAGATCTCATTACAGATGGTTGTGAGCCACCATGTGGTTGCTGGGATTTGAACTCAGGACCTCTGGAAGTGCAGTCAGTGCTCTTAAACACTGAGCCATCTCTCCAGCCCAAGCCCACGATTCTAATGTTAGTTTCATTATTAATTTTAAAGTTGTTGGACCAAGTAGCAATCTAATCCTTCAGGCTTTATAGGTTGTTTTATTTAAAAGGGAGTTAAGAGTAGGAAATGAATTTTTTTTTTTAAGGTGTGTGTGTGTGTTTGTTTGTTTTCTGTTATGTGTCTCTGTGTGCCACGTGTATGTCCGGGGAGGTGGTGAGACCCTCTGTGGGTGCTGGAAATTGAACCTGGGTCCTTTGCCAAGAACAAAGGCTCTTAGCCACCAAGCCAAGTCTCCAGCCCCCATATTTCTAATTTTTGGGTTTTGTTATTGTTGTTTTGTTTTTTTAATTTTGTTTTGTTTCTATTCGTTTGGTTTTGTTTTTCAAGACAGGATTTCTCAGTGTAACAGAGCCCTGGCTGTTTTAGACTAGACTCCCTTTGTAGAACAAGCTGGCCTCTACCTCACAGAGATCCACCTGCCTCTGCCTCCCGAGTGCTGTCACCACACCTAGCTCTAATTCTTATTTCTAAGATAGAATCATGCTATATAGCTGCCTCTACCCTAAAATTTAGCTTACAGCCTTTGCTGATCGTGCCTCCCAAATACTGAGATTACAGGTGTTTAAGATTACATGGGTCTAACTTCTAAATCTTTTTGTTTTTCGAGACAGGGTTTCTCTGTGTAGCTGTGTAGTCCTGGCTGTCCTGGAACTCACTCTGTAGACCAGGCTGGCCTTGAACTCAGAAATCTGCCTGCCTCTGCCTCCAAGGGCTGGGATTAAAGGCGTGTGCCACCACTGCCCAGCCCTTCTAAATCTTAAAAGCAGGTTGAAACCTGTTCTATCTTACCTTAGTTACAGGTGATAATGTATGGTGCCCTCTTCTACCCTCTGTATGTACCAAGCATACAGGTGGCACACAGATTCTGCAATTTGGTTAAGAAAAAAGATTTGTTTACAGTTGGGAGACTGACACAGTGTAGCCGCCCGAGCTGCCTCACGTTTGGGGGGGGGGGGGGCACTTTGTAACGGCCTGTTCTGCTGCTCCGGTCCGCGGGTCAGGGCCTAGCAAGAGAGAGAGTGGGGGCGGAGACGCGAAGAATGGAGACAAGACAGGGAGTCTGATCACGTCTCTCCAAGTTTCTTTATTGGAAGGAAATCCTGGGTATTTATACCCTTTACCACGTGCCTTGCCCTCGTGGACAAGCATAGCTGAAGGCACTACGTCATGTGCCTTGCAGCATGGATATCACGTGCACCTAGCACTGTGCACCTAGCTAGCAGTGCGGAGACCATGTGCGCCCACAAGCGTAGAGACCATGTGCACCTAGCTAACAGTGTGGAGACCACGTGTGCCTTGCAGCTGACAGCACTAAACAACAAAACAAGATATGTGAGAAAAACAAGATGTTTATCAGAGTGTGCTCAGCTGTTGTGGGCTGTTGAAAACAAGTCTCTTGTCAGGGTATATGGCTCGAGATGCCTGCAAAGATGATAGCCGCTTTACAACACAGGCAACTGTCTACATAGTGAGCTCCAGGTTTGTCTTCAAAGAATAAAAATTGTATTATTAATTTTTATATATAGTGTTTTGCCTACATGTGTGTTCTTGGACCATGTGCATGTATGGTCCTTAGAAGTCAGAGTCCTTTGGAACTGGCATTAGATTGTTATTAGCCTCCATTTGGGTGAAATCCAGTGCTATTAGCTGCTGAGCCATCTCTCCAGCCATACTTTTATGTGTTTATTAAAAGGTAGTTTGAACTTTTTATTTTGTTTCATTTCTGTTATGGTACCGGGAATGAGTCCAAGATAGGCAAGCATTCTGAACTATATCAGAATGTTGTAAACTGGATCTCACTATAGTGATTCTGCTGCCTCTTCCTCCCAAATGTAGAAATTACAGGTGTGTCACAATGCCTGTCGTGTCTTAGTTTTTTGGTTTGTTTGTTTGTTTGTTTTGGTTTTTTGAGACAGGGTTTCTCTGTGTACTCCTGGCTGTCCTGGAACTCACTCTGTAGACCAGGCTGGCCTCGAACTCAGAAATCTGCCTGCCTCTGCCTCCCAAGTGCTGGGATTAAGGGCGTGCGCCACCATTGCCTGGCTAGTTTTTTTGTTTTTGATATAGGGTCTTCCTATGTTGCTCTAGCTGATTTGTAGACT
The DNA here is from genome assembly GCF_004785775.1 of Grammomys surdaster. Taxonomy (NCBI): domain Eukaryota; kingdom Metazoa; phylum Chordata; class Mammalia; order Rodentia; family Muridae; genus Grammomys; species Grammomys surdaster. The sequence continues at coordinate 23,799,211 of NW_021604618.1, forward strand.
AGGCTGACCCCACATTCATAGACATCTACTTACCTCTTCATTCTAACTGCTGAGATTAAAGGTATCTGGCTTATCCTGAACGTTAAACAAAATATGAGAGACAATTCTGCTATTTGATGCTAAGGCACTTTTTGGGTTTTTTGCTTTTGTTTTAAAGGGGGATCACTATATTTCGCCCGCTACATCTTACTAACAAGTTTGAAGACAAAACTGTGGCATATACTGAAAAGAAAATGACCAGTGGCAAGATCAAGAAGTTTATTCAGGAAAGCATGTGAGTACCTTTCTGCTGGTCTGGGATCTCCTTCCTCTTGATTAGTTTACTTCAGCTACTTGGCAGGCTATGTTTTGGCTTAAATAAAACCCATGCAAGGGATTATAATTTTGCAACATAATATTAAACCTTTAATATGTGGACCCATTACATCTTATAAAGCTATGATGTGTGGACTCAGTACCTCTTACAGTGGTCCTGTATGTTGCAGTACTTGTATTAAATGTTAATGACAGATGATAGATGATGTCACATTGATAACTCCAGAATACAGCTAGAAATGACAAAGCTAATGGATTACTCTTATTTCAGTTTTGGTCTCTGTCCTCATATGACAGAAGATAATAAAGATTTGATACAAGGCAAGGACTTACTCACGGCTTACTATGATGTGGACTATGAAAAGAATGCTAAAGGTTCTAACTACTGGAGAAACAGGTAATAAAAACCATGTTTTTTCTTTTGTGTAGACATCTTTACTTCTTATGTTAACAGTTCTAATCATCTTATCCTGTTACCCTGGGATGTAAGATTGTGTGGAAATGGAGAGGTGATGTGGCTTATGGTTGGTACAATGGTTGCCTTGTACAAAGCCCTGGGTTTGGTTCTCAAGCACCATGTGTGTGCACACATACAGGTGCCCAGGTACCAAAAGACAGCTTGCCTATTGTTAGTCTTTCTGCCTTGTGAGTCCTTGGAATCAGATTCTGGGTTGTCAGGCTGAGAGTCGTCTCACCAGCCATGGCACCACATTTAAAACAAAAACTGGGTGTGATGGCACAGGGCTGTGATCCAAGCATTGAGAGGTTGGGGAGGACAACCAGAAGTTTAAGGTTATCCATGCTGCATACTGAATTTGTGGCTAATCTGGATTACATAAGAGTCAGTCTTTAAAATAAATTGGGGACCGGGCAGTGATGGCGTATACCTTTAATCCCAGCATTTGGGAGGCAGAGGCAGGAGGATTTCTGAGTTCAAGGCCAGCCTGGTCTACAGAGTTAGTTCCAGGACAGCCAAGGCTATACAGAGAAACCCTGTCTTGAAAAACTTTAAAAAAAAAAAATAACAAATATTTTTCATATTTGTTCCTCACAGGGTCATGATGGTAGCAAAGAAATTCCTTGATGCTGGACACAAACTCAACTTTGCAGTAGCTAGCCGTAAAACCTTTAGCCATGAACTGTCTGATTTTGGCTTAGAAAGCACTACTGGAGAGGTTCCTGTGGTGGCTATCAGAACTGCTAAAGGAGAGAAGTTTGTCATGCAGGAGGAGTTCTCGTAAGTTACTGCTTAGCATTGGTTCAGGATTTGACTTAGAACTTAGAACATTGGGGTGGGGAGAATATTCTTCCAGTCAGGGCCCCGTGATTATCATTTTCCTCTGTCTGCTTAGGTACTTCTGCAGGCTAAAAAAAGGGTTGCAGCTTGGAATTCTTTCTTAATTACTTTATTAGAAATAGTGGGTAGAAAGCAAGGCAGTGGTGGCGCAGGCCTTTAATCCCAGCACTTGGGAGGCAGAGGCAGGCGGATTTCTGAGTTCAACGCCTGGTCTACAGAGTGAGTTCCAGGACAGCCAGGGCTACACAGAAAAACCCTGTCTCGGAAAAAAAAAAAAAAGAAATAGTGGGTAGAGGCTGGACATGGTGATAAACTCTTTTAATCCCAGCATACACTTGGGTGATGGAAGCAGGAGAAAAGGATCGTGAGTTCCACTCAGATTCTGTCTTTCCTTTGCAGTCGAGATGGCAAGGCTCTTGAGCGGTTCCTGCAGGAATACTTTGATGGCAACTTGAAGAGATACCTGAAGTCTGAACCCATCCCAGAGACCAACGAAGGGCCTGTCAAGGTGTGTTGCTTGAGGTCTTACCACCTGTGTCTCTTCCTAAATTCTTACAGATAGACTTATACAAAAACTGTATTGACTTTTGTTTGTCTTTAATGCTGGGACTCAAACCTATATTAAACCCCCACGGATCTACATCCTCAGCAAAAGAAAACCGTTACAGACAGGTCCATTAGATGGCTCAGTGCTGAAAGCACTTGTTGTAAAAGCCTAAAGTCCTGTTAGGTCATCCCTTCATCCCATGTAACAATGGAAGGAGAGAATAAAATATAAAGCCTCCACATTTATGCATATATACACACAAGTAACTTTTAAAGAAGAAACAAAACTACTAGGTAGCCTTTGTTTGTTTTCAATTTCCTGTGACTGCTGTACATAGTTTGACAGGGATAGGTGTGAGGGTAAATTGGATCAAAGGGTAAATTTTAAAAATAACAACATGTTTAAGAATGTTGTAATGCAAATTGAGATGAATTAAATCTAGAACAGTTACAGCTTGTGGGTTTATTTTTCAGCTTTCTTATGACTAGTGAATCTCTTGCGTTTTCTAGGTTGTGGTAGCAGAAAATTTTGATGACATAGTGAATGATGAAGATAAGGATGTGCTGATTGAATTTTATGCTCCTTGGTGTGGTCACTGTAAGAATCTGGAACCCAAGTATAAAGAGCTGGGAGAAAAAGTAAGTCTGAACCCTCTTCTGAAAATAAAATTGAGCTGGAAGTCTATATACATATTAAGTGTAGACTCCATTAGTTACTAAATACTGGTATTTTTTTCCCCAACTATTGTTTACACACTTGCTCTTGACTGCCCTCTAGTGTCTATAGCATATAGAGCCATTCACAGAGAGCCAGCTAAACACACCAGGCTCATTCTACAACATGGTTACAGATACCTGGGATCTTCTGAATTTTGGTGTTGGGTTATGAATTCATAAAGCCTGTCATTTTAAAAATGCTTGGGAGTTTTGCACTTGTAATGTAATTCAACCCAGGTAATTTTAAAGGTGGCTATGTGTATAGTCTTTGTGTTTTGTTTTGAGATGGTGTCTTACTGTATAGTCACGAGCAGCCTGAATATGTACTCAGCCTCCCACATGGAGGACTAGACCTGGCCTTATATATAGTCTTATAGAAGTCAATATAGAAAAGAGAAGCTAAGAGGTTAGGAACTAAGTCGTGTGTTGTTCTTCTCATTTAGGCAAAACCCTTAAGTAAAACTCACAGGTAAAAGGCTGGAATTGTCATAAATCAGCAAGTACCTGTTAGTGACAGCTTTACCAGGCTGGTTTCAAACTCTGAAATGTGTCTGGTTTTGCCTCTGAAGAGTTAGGATGGGCCACCAAGCTGGGGTCTGTAGTAAATAATTTTGGCTAGCCTGGAACTTGTGACAGTCCAGCTTCTGTTTCCAAGTATAGGAGTCTGTGCGTGTACTTGGGCATGTTTATTTGAGGTAGAGTTTTATATGATGGCCTAGGCCAACCTGGAATTTGTGGCAATACCCCTGCCTCAGCTTCTTCAGCTCTGGAATTACAGATAAGTTCTTTGTTGTTGACTTTTTTTTTTTTTTTAATTAATAGCTCAGCAAAGACCCAAATATTGTCATAGCCAAGATGGATGCCACAGCCAATGATGTGCCTTCTCCATATGAAGTCAAGGGGTAAGTTGATTTAAAAAAAAAAAAAAAAAGATGGGGGGATTGAGATGGAATTTACTTTGTTACCTAGGACAGCCTCAAACTAACATAGCCTCAGCCACTAGAGTAGCCTCCAAGAAACTATGTCCTTATTGAACATAGTTTGGAGAGTGAATTTCTTAGATTTCTGTAATGAGTGATCCCAAAATTACTCCCAAGAGTCTCATAATTTGAGTATAATGTAGACGGTGAGTAACATCTGATCAGATTAGAAACTAGAAAGAAAAAATGATTGTACAACACTATTGGGCAGTATATGTTAGTCATACTCGGAGACCCAGTTAGTGAACTTTTTCCTTTTTTTCTAGTTTTCCTACCATCTACTTCTCACCAGCCAACAAGAAGCTAACTCCAAAGAAGTATGAAGTAAGTGCGTTGTCCTGTGTCCCCAAAGTACACACAGACATGTGTATGCACACATCATATAGATGGGTGGTGGTGGTTCTTCTTTCTCATCTTCCTCCTCCTCTTTCTTCCTCCTCCTTCCTTCTTCTTTCTCATCTTCCTCCTCCTCTTCCTCCTCCTCTTTCTTCCTCCTCCTTCCTTCTCCTTTCTTCTTCATGTTTTTTTATATGCACTGGTGTTTTGTCTCTGTGAGGGTTCAGATCCCCTGGAACTAGAGTTACAGACAGTTGTAAGCTACCATGTACAATGTAAGGATTAAACCTGGGTCCTGTGGAAGGCAGCCAGTGCTCTTAACCCCTTACCCAATCTCTCCTGCCCTGATAACTAGTTCTTCTTTTGGCCTGTTTTATTTATTTACATCTTATTTGTTACAGTGGATATGTGTGTGAAAGTCAGATGACAGCTTTGGGGAGTCAGTTTTCTCCTTCCATTTGGGATCTTGGTATCAAATTCTGCTGAGCCATCTTACTGGCCCTTAACTAGTGTTCTTTAGAAAGTTAAAATAACTTTTCTTTTTTCAGGGTGGCCGTGAATTAAATGATTTTATTAGCTATTTACAACGAGAAGCTACAAACCCCCCTATAATTCAAGAAGAAAAACCTAAGAAAAAGAAGAAGGCACAAGAGGACCTCTAAAGCAACAGCCAAATGCATCACTTTATAAAAGGACTCTTACACCAGAGAAGGCAAAACCATCATCAGAGAGGACAGAATGGATATACTCTGAATCCTGTTAAATTTTCTCTAAACTGTTTCTTAGCTGCACTGTTTGAAAATACCAGGACCAGTTTGTGTGTGGTTTGGAAAGAAAATTATTTGTGTTGGGAAGAATGTTGTGAGGGTGGGGGGAATTGAGTTGGGGGATTATTTTCTAATTTTTTTTGTACATTTGGAACAGTGACAATAAATGTGCCCCCTTTATACTGTCGTATTTTTCCCTTCGTGGAGTGGAGCATCAGGGTCTCTAAACTGTTAACTGTAGATTAGAAGTATTTGATCTATGCTGTTCAGTACCTGTAACTAAGCCAGGTATGTTAACACACCTGTAATCTCAACACTTGGGAGGTGTGGGCAAGAGATCTTAAGTTCAAGGTCATCCTTGGCTACAAAGCAGGTTTGAGGCTAGCATCTTAAACTATTTTGATCTTTAAAAAACAAAAACAACCAGCTATGCTGATTCCTGTAACTTCAGACTGAATAGATCCAGTTACTAACTCTAAATCTTCTAATTTATTAGTTTCAGTCTGTAGCCCAAGCTGTCCTTGAACTTGTGGCAGTCCTCCCTCCCTGGCCCTGAGGTACTGAGATTACAGTTGTTTCTGGCCTCATTCATGTTCTAAAGATGGATGCTGCTTATTGCCACACAGCCAAGCTTTCTGCATGTTCATGCCTCCTGAGGATGGTTCTCTGCCCAGAAATGCCCTGTGTGAGTGAGTGGCAGCAGTTTGGGGTTTCATCCAATTTTAGGAATTACTGACACTGCTGCGTGTAGCCATTTACTTCCCTCCAGTGAAACAGGGAAACAGTATCATTGCTGGCAAGAACAAGAGCCCACAGAGATCTGTTTTCTTTTGAGTGGATTAAAGTATTGCCCTCTTTTTATAGCTGAATCAGACTCTTGTCCACAGTTGTGGCTTTCAACTCTGGGTAATTCTAGATAAATAACTAATTCTAGGTGTCTCTAAACACACAAAGTGAAACATCTTACTATAATCCTTTTTTTTAGTATGTTTTTGGTAAAAAAAAAAACCTGATAACAAAATAGAGATCTGGATCATACTCAATACTTTAGAAACATGCTGTGGCTGGGGGAAGTAGTGTTGCTTATTGGTAGTGCACAAGTATAGCCTGTGTGAGCACAGTAAACATGACTAGTTCATAGACAGCACTGCCTTGGATGATTAAGGATGATCACACAAAAGACACAGAAGGAATCAGTTTTAATTTTTCAGCCATGTTACATCTAGGTACACAATAAGTCCAATGAGTTCCATCAAGCGAAGTTCTCATTTTATTCCTGCAAGGCAACTCCACTAAACTTGCTTATTTGTCTAATATTCTCCAGGTTAACCTAGAAATGTCACTTTACAGGATCTGAAAATGACTTAGCTAAAGTAAAGTTGAAGAAGCCAAGCACCTCTTACTTTCCTAGTCTTCTGGGCACAGCTGAGATGATACCATGCCCACAGCCTAAAAAAAATTATGGCAACATCAAAAATCAAACTGCAAGAACCTAGAATGGCTCTCTACTTGCCACTGTGGATGTAAGGGACAAAATCAGAAAAGTAGATTGGCTCCATCTTTCAGCTGTTTTGTTCATCACTGGGGAAGGTTCGAGCCCTCAGGGCAGTTTCAACTGCCCCTGTTCTTTTCCTCAAATTCCAGGATGAGACCTTTAATGTGGGACAATTTGTGATGCAGGTACTCACAGCGATGCTTCTCTTCCCTGTAACTTGGATACCGCTGCAGAGAAAAGGCACCCTTGTCAAAAAGTAAAATGACTTCTACCATACTACTTCTGTGTTCACAGCCTGTCTTACCTTTCTGAACTTTTTATACTCCTGGACTATCTTGTCTTCTAGCACCTGAAACACAATAACGCTGATTCAAAACTGGGGGTAAGGGAAACGAGGATAAAGAAAGGAATGAAAGTCACTTCTGGTTTCACTCTACAACAGATTTCCTTGTTCTTTGCTTAGTCACTAAACATACATGTTTAGGGGTAATTAGCAGGATGATGATGGCCAATCCTCCCAGTACCTTATGTTCTGGAGTTCCTCGCTGAAGTCTCTTGATCTCTGCCCCCAGCTCTGTGAACCTCTGGCTTGCAGCCCCAACTCGGGCATGCAGAATGCGGTATTCAGCATAGTCGGTTTCAAAGTCCTGCTCATAGGCCTGTTGCTGCTCTACGCTGTGGATGGCTCTGTATTGCCTGCCAGGGGTGTGACACCTTCAATTTCATTGTCCCTAAAAGCACTTGGCTGCTTACATGTACAGACTATGAAGTAGAAGTGTGGGGAACTTACAGGAGATAATCTGGAACCTCCTCAGGGCTTGGGGATTCAGAGGCTAGGAAGGAAGCAAGAAAACAAGTAACTCTTGGTCCTTTTTCCACGAATATTTACCCTCCTCTCGTCAATTCACCTGATGGAACTGAGAGACTCTGTTCCAGCCTGGAATCTCCATCTCCATCTTCATCTTGTCCCCAGTCTTCTTCTTTTGAGTCCTGATTTGATAGCCCTTGTAGTGGACTTGAAGCTAGAGGCAGAGCTCTGAGCCTCTTTTCCTCTGGTTCTTCAATAGTTATAGGTGCTGAACGTTTCTGTTGGAAAAAAAAATATATGTGTAACAAACAGCAAGCTAGGAGGTTCTTTGGTCAAAAACTGCTATCCCATCAGCTCCTAGGTTTAAGACTTAGCCTAATTTTAAAAAAGTATTATTGTGTGTGTGCTGGTGTACACACATGTGGAAGACATGGGGTATCCTCCATTGCTCTACGCCTTACTCTCTTAAGGTAAACCTCTCTCACTAAACCTAAAGCTGTTTTTCCTAGGCTGGCTAGCCAGCAAGGTCCTAGGATCTACTTGTTTCTGTTCCCAGTAATGGAGTTAGAGACATAGGAAACATTGTCCAGCCCTTACATAGGTGCTGGGGATTCAGATTCAGTCTAAACCCTATGCTTGAACTTACTTGATAAATGAGCCTTTTTGTTTGTTTTGTTTGAGACCAGTCCTTAGGTGGGTAGTCCAGGTTAGCCTCGTACTATACTGTGCAGCAGAGTATGCCTTATCTCTGGAGACCTTCTGAAATTATAGGCATGTGCCAGATTTTATGCTGTATCAATACTGTATCAATCCAAGACTCACCCTGCCTTTTAAACTACTCTTTGAAAAGCTCTTGCCTCTCTGGACATCTCAGCACTCAGAAAGCAGGGACAGGTGAATCTCTGAGTTTGAGGCCAGCCTATTCTACATAAGGAGTTCCAGGAATGCCAGGATTACACAGTGAGAACCAGACTTCAAAAAAAGACTAAAGTCCTTGCTTACCTTGTCCAGGCGTTTCTGGCTAGCAGGGGAAGGCAGTGACTGATCAGGCTCTCTGTTTGGAAGATAAGTGTGATTCCTAAGATTTTTGGAAGGAATGGGAGAGGCCAGTGTGAAAGCTGGGCCTATATATCTTATCACAGAAATGTAAGGGTAGAGAGCAGACCCAACCTGTCCCAGTACCTCACTTCCCATTGTGCCATGGGCTCACTGGAGGATCCTGGGAGTGACTGTTCATGATTGCCTGCCAGTGGGTCAGATACCTGTCAGGGGAAGTTGTAGGAATGCCAGTGGGTCAGATACCTGTCAGGGGAAGTTGTAGGAAAACTTGGCTCCCTGGACCTGGGTACCCCACCTTATGCTGACTACCTGCAGTTTCTGGTCTCACCTCTTCTAGTGCCAACTGGGGATAGCCTTCAGGTTCATCTCCAGTGTCCTGCCAGCTCTCAGACTCTCTGGTACCTTCAGTAAGGTGTTCCTGAGCTAATAGTGGAGCTGGGATAGTATCCATGGCTGCCCAAATAGTGAGTCGCTCTCTAAGTGAGCCCAGGCAGTGGAGACAGTTAGGCCCGGACCTTGAAAAACAAGTGGGAAAAACAATAGAAAAATGAGCTGGAGATCTTCTGAACACTTCTTCCCATTTCCTCCAAACTCTTACCTGTTGTCTGGTTTTCCTTACCTGCCTAAGCGTTGGTACACAAGGTCCAAGCCACCACTAGTGCCCTCTTGGCCACACTGGGATACTATGAAGGAGAAGAGGCAGGACCATCCAGGGCCTGGGAGCCTTAGGTACTGGGGGTAGGAGATGGTAAGTCCTGTTATGCCAGCCCCTCTTCCTCCTGCCTATGCCACTCCTCCCTCAAACAAGTCTAAGACTGAAGACAAATCCCCAAGGGGCTCGTTAGCACACCAGGTGCAGCTGGGTCAGAGTTCCCCCAAGAGGCTGAGACTGCACAGTCTCCTGGGACCACAGCCCCACATCCTCATAAGGTTTAGTTCTCATCACTTGCTCAGATTGTGACCACTGACAAGCTCTGGCCCAGGTAGCACCTTCCTTCCCATGCGTATGCTCCCTCACCCCCAACTTCCCTCATACATCCGGCCGGCACTTACCCCTCGGTGGCCTTGGAAAGCGATCACTGGCCGTACCTGCAAGAAGAGCCCAAACATCATCTGAACACAAAGGAAGCAAAGTCCCCAGGATGGGGGAGACTGGGGACACCTGCCTGGTGGGCTTCACTTGGAGGGGGGGTGGGGGAGGACTGGAATCTGAGAAAGCCGCACCTCCCCAGTCCCTTCTACAGCATAGCCTACGGAGGGAGGTCAAGGTCCGATTGGTTGGGAAGGAAAGAAGGGGCCGGGGGCCAGCCGCACCTGTTGCTGCTGACACTCTTGCAGTGCCCGCAGCGCCGCCTCGTTGAGCCTTAACATTAGGAGGCTGGTCCGGGCAGCAGGGGTGAAGAGAAGCCGCATTTTCCCACTCAGAGCTTCCTGGGTCCCCTCCATGGTGCCAAAGTCGCGCACATGCAGAACCGGGACCAAAGGCGAGGGCCACCTCTGCGTTGCAAGCCTAGGCTGGCACTCCCGCCCTCCGGGTCTGCCCCGCCCTCCGCCATGACCCCACCCCCGGCACCGCCCCAAAGCTTTCCTGGCCTGGTGGGCGGTACCTCCCTCACCTCAGCAGCTGGCCAGGACCCAAGCGGTTTCTTCTTGGTTTGGCCTGGGCAGTATTGGGCATTACGAGGAGCTAATCCAGGTCTAGGGAGAAAGGATCTGCTTCCAGGGTCTGACCCGTCACCCAGAATCCCTTGTTCTGCCTCAGTTTCTCCAGTTTCTCTACTCTGGATTCAAAATCACAGTCTCTAAGTAAAAGCTGAACCTGAAACCACTTGAGGGTTTCAGTCTCACAGGGGAGGGGATCGAGACTGGTTGATAGGCAGATTGAGTCATGTATGCCTCCGAGGCCCTGAAGTACCTAGGGGACCATAGGATGTCAGTCCCAAGAGGGACCAGTGCAGTGCTTTTTCTTTTTCCACCCGAGGTGCTGCGTCTGCTGAGGCGGATCCCAATCTAGATTCTAAAAGGGACTTGGTGAGGCTGTAAGGTCGGGTGGGTGGGTGCCTCAGCAGACGTGGAAGCCTGGCTGTCTGGGACTGGAGCCAAGCCTATAGGTGGAATGGGGTGTTCGTGGCAAAAAGAAAAATAAAATAAAAAATAAATAAGTAAAAATCACAGGGCAGAAAGCCACAATTCACTCCCACGTGTCACTTCATGGCCTAATAAACATAAGGGAAAGCGGCAAAACCGACAGCTGGCTCCTTCAGAAGGTACTCTCCCCTCCTCCTTGATTCTTTTGTTGTTTCTTTTAGACAGGTTTTCATTCACTATGTAGATCACTCTTGCTGAACTCACTAGCACTTCTCCTGCCAACATTTTTCCAAGTGCTGAGATTACACGTGTTAGCCTCTACTCTTGACTAAAAGATGCCTGGAAGTTGCTGAACAAGGCTATGGATCCTATTGCTTTGAGACTGCAGGACAAATCTCAGGCCAGTGTTTCCTGTCTCTGTTCGTATTTATTGTTTCTCAGAATCCCTTATTTCCTTTTTCCTGAGATCTCTGTTTATATATATATATGTGTGTGTGTGTGTGTGTGTGTGTCTGTCTGTCTGTCTGTCTGTCTGTGTGTCTGTGTGTGTATGTGTAATTCCAAGTGATTTTAATGCCGTTCATCTCAAAACAATTTGCCAAAACCCATTGAACAATACACTCATAACATGTACTATATGTAGGAAAATATTTGCAGTAATGTTGATTTTAAAATCTTTGTAACAAGTTGCTAACAGCAACCACAGAGAAATTTATCTACCCATTGAACCATTCTATTTCTGTGGAGGACAATTTATTAATTTTATAAGTAGCTATAACCCTCTATTTTTCTTTCTTCTTCCTTTTCTTCTCTTTCTTCTCCTTCATTTTAGAGTTAGGGTTTCTCTATGTAGCCCTGGCTGCCCTGGAACTCACTCTGTAGAACAGGGTGGTCTCAAACTCAAGGATCTGCCTGTCTCTGCCTCCCAAAAGCTAGAATTAAAGGCTGGGTCACCACACCTGGTTTAGTGGTTGTAATTTATAAAACTGGTGCCCTGGTTTTATTTTCTTAGATGATAGCTAGGACCTTTTGTAGGGTTTTCTAAATTTAAAATCAGAGGAGAGACCAGGGCCTGAGGATCAAGCTTGTGGGCAGTACGCTTGCCTGGCATGCATGAAGCCCCTGGTTTGCTTTTCCAGAATGCAGGCGTGTGTGTGCGCGCACACACACGCACACACGTGCGAATTCAGGGAAAGCCTCAGTGGTGTATATTAGTAGGATGGCTTTTGTCCAGTAGTTCAAGATAGGCTGGGCAACACTGTGATAACCTAACCTCATTTCAAAAACAATTAAGCCAATAAATAATTCAAGAGTGAATAGAATAGCAGGTAACTGAGGAAGATATTTGGAGGACAGAGATCAGGGCCTAACATTTGTAGGGTGGCCACTGGTTGCCTGTTATTCAGCTTTCACAATAGGTATTATGCATATTTTCATGCACTCACTCATTCATTCATTCATTCATTCAACAAAATTTTCTTGAGCAGCAGGCTCTTACTGAACCTCGGAGATAGATCAAATTACAGATTCTTGCTTTGGAAAAGCTTAAGTTCTAGAAGGGAAAGAAACACTAAAAATTAATATGAGAGCCGGGTGGTGGTGGCACACACCTTTAATCCCAGCACTTGGGAGGCAGAGGCAGGCGGATTTCTGAGTTCGAGGCCAGCCTGGTCTACAGAGTGAGTTTCAGGACAGCCAGAGCTATACAGAGAAACCCTGTCTCGAAAAAAAAAAATATATGAGAAATAAAGAAAATTTAACGCCCTTCGGCCCCTGCCTGGTCCCTTGGACTGGAGCAGACACAGAGTC
>NW_021604618.1:23811437-23830120 GCF_004785775.1 Grammomys surdaster
ATCTGGGAGCCAGGGACATCCAGGGCACAGCAGCTACCCAAACCCCGACCCTCCGGAATTCCACTTCCCTTCGGCCCCTGCCTGGTCCCTTGGACTGGAGCAGACACAGAGTCGGTCTGCTCCTGTCCTGTGGAGAAACTGAATCCTGAGTCATCCAGGAGCCACAGCACTCAGAGCAGCTGGTAAGAACTCCATCTCACTCCCTAAGCCCCAGAAATACATCTGGGAGCCAGGGACATCTAGGGCACAGCAGCTACCCAAACCCTGCCCCTCCGGAATTCCACTTCCCTTCGGCCCCTGCCTGGTCCCTGGGACTGGAGCAGACACAGAGTAGGTCTGCTCCTGTCCTGTGGAGAAACTGAATCCTGAGTCATCTAGGAGCCACTACACTCAGAGCAGCTGAAACTGAATTCTGAGTCATCAGGGACCCACTGCACTCAGAGCAGCTGGAGCCACTGCACTCAGAGCAGCTGAAACTGAATCCTGAGTCATCGAGAACCCACTGCACTCAGAGCAGCCGAGGAGCCACTGCACTCAGAACAGAAGGATTACCAGATCCAAGAGGTGGCCTGAGTCCCAGGAGTTCTTCCACCCGGGAGATTAGGGGCATAAGACCACAGAGACCTCTGGACTCCGAGGAGCTCTGCAATAAGCAAGATAACTGGAAATACAGATTCCAATCTTACACAGAGAGGACAGGTACCACTAGAGTTACCCAGATGGCGAAAGGCAAGCGCAAGAACATAAGCAACAGAAACCAAAGTTTCTTGGCATCATCAGTGCCCAGTTCTCCCAATATAGCAAGCCCTGAACACCCCTTCACACCTGAAAAGCAGGATTCAGAATTAAAATCACTTCTCATGATGATGATAGAGGATTATAAGAAGGAATTAAGTAACTCCCTTAAAGAAATACAGGAGAGTACAAGTAAACAGATAGAAGCCCTTAAAGAGGAATCACAGAAATCCCTTAAAGAAATGCAAGAAAACACAAAGAAGGAATTAAACAAAAACATTCAGGATCTGAAAATGGAAATAGAAACAATAAAGAAAGTTCAAAGGGAGACAACCATGGAGATAGAAAACCTAAGAAAGAGATCAGGAGTCACAGACGCAAGCATCACCAACCGAATACAAGAGATAGAAGAGAGAATCTCAAATGCAGAAGATACGGTGGAAAATATTGACACAGTTGTCAAAGAAAATGAAAAAAGCAAAAAACTCCTAACTCAAAACATCCAGGAAATCCAGGACACAATGAGAAGACCAAACCTAAGGATAATAGGTATAGATGAGAATGAAGATTCCCAACTTAAAGGGCCAGTAAATATCTTCAACAAAATCATTGAGGAAAATTTCCCTAACCTAAAGAACAAGATGCCCATAAACATACAAGAAGCCTACAGAACACCAAATAGACTAGACCAGAAAAGAAATACCCCCCGTCACATAATAATCAAAACATCAGATGCACAAAACAAAGAAAAAATACTAAAAGCAGTAAGGGAAAAAGGTCAAGTAACATATAAAGGCAGACCTATAAGAATTACACCAGACTTCTCACCAGAGACTATAAAAGCCAGAAGAGCCTGGACGGACATCATACAGACCCTAAGAGAACACAATTGCCAGCCTAGATTACTATACCCAGCAAAACTCTCAATCAATATAGATGGTGAAACCAAGATATTCCATGACAAAACCAAATTTGCACAATATCTTCCCACAAACCCAGCACTTCAAAGGATAATGGATGGAAAACGCCAACACAAGGAGGGAAACTACAACCTAGAAAAAGCAAGGAAGTAATCTTCCAACAACCCCAAAAGAAGATAACTATACAAACATAACTTTACCTCTAATAACAAAAATAACAGGAAGCCGCAATCATTTTTCCTTAATATCTCTTAACATCAATGGTCTCAATTCCCCAATAAAAAGACGCAGACTAGCAGACTGGATACACAAACAAGACCCAGAATTTTGCTGCATACAAGAAACACACCTCAGTGACAAAGACAGACACTACCTCAGAATAAAAGGGTGGAAAACAATTTTCCAAGCCAATGGTCCCAAGAAACAAGCTGGAGTAGCCATTCTAATATCAAATAAAATCGACTTCCATCCAAAATTAATCAAAAAAGATAAGGAAGGACACTTCATACTCATCAAAGGAAAAAGCTACCAAGGTGAACTCTCAATTCTGAACATCTATGCCCCAAATGCAAGGGCACCTACATACATAAAAGAAACTTTACTAAAGCTCAAAACACACATTACACCTCACACAATAATAGTGGGGGATTTCAACACCCCACTCTCAGCAATGGACAGATCATGGAAACAGAAACTAAACCGAGACACTTTGACATTAACAGAAGTTATGAACCGAATGGACTTAACAGACATCTATAGAACATTTCATCCTAAAACAAAAGAATATACCTTTTTCTCAGCACCTCATGGTACCTTCTCCAAAATAGACCATATAATTGGTCACAAAACAAGCCTCTACAGATACAAAAAGATTGAAATAATCCCTTGCATCTTATCAGATCACCATGGAATAAGACTGGTCTTTAATAATGACAAAACCAATGGAAAACCCATGTGCACATGGAAACTGAACAACTCTCTACTCAATGATGACTTGGTCAAGGAAGAAATAAAGAAAGAAATTAAAGACTTTTTAGATTTCAATGAAAATGAGGACACATCATACCAAAACTTGTGGGACTCCATGAAGGCAGTGCTAAGAGGAAAGCTCATAGCTCTAAGTGCCTACAAAAAGAAACTGGAAAGAGCACACACTAACAAGTTGACTGCACAACTAAAAGCCCTAGAACAAAAAGAAGCAAATACACCCAGGAGGAGTAGAAGGCAGGAAATAATCAAACTCAGGGCTGAAATCAACCAAATAGAAACTGAAAGAACAATACAAAATATCAATAAAACCAGGAGTTGGTTCTTTGAGAAAATCAACAAGATAGATAAACCGTTAGCCAGATTAACCAGAGGGCACAGAGAGAGTATCCAAATTAATAAAATCAGAACTGAAAAGGGAGACATAACAACAGAAACGGAAGAAATTAAAAAAATCATCAGATCCTACTACAAAGGCCTATACTCAACAAAACTGGAAAACCTGGATGAAATGGACAATTTCCTAGACAGATACCAGGTACCAAAATTAAACCAGGAGCAGATAAACCATCTAAATAGTCCCATAACCCCTCAGGAAATAGCAGCAGTCATTAAAAGTCTCCCCACTAAAAAAAGCCCAGGACCAGATGGTTTTAGTGCTGAATTCTATCAGACCTTCAAGGAAGACCTAATACCAATTCTCTTCAAACTATTCCACAAAATAGAGACAGAAGGAACACTACCCAATTCGTTCTATGAAGCTACAATTACACTCATTCCCAAACCCCACAAGGACCCAACAAAGAAAGAGAACTTCAGACCAATCTCCCTTATGAACATCGATGCAAAAATACTCAATAAAATTCTAGCAAACCGAATCCAAGAACACATCAAAACAATCATCCATCATGATCAAGTAGGTTTTATCCCAGGAATGCAGGGATGGTTCAATATTCGGAAATCCATCAATGTAATCCACTATATAAACAAACTTAAAGAAAAAAACCATATGATTATCTCACTAGATGCTGAGAAAGCATTTGACAAAATTCAACATCCCTTCATGATAAAAGTCTTGGAAAGATCAGGAATTCAAGGCCCCTACCTAAACATAGTAAAAGCAATTTACAGCAAACCAGTAGCCAACATCAAGCTAAATGGAGAGAAACTTGAAGCAATCCCACTAAGATCAGGGACTAGACAAGGCTGCCCACTCTCCCCCTACCTATTCAATATAGTACTGGAAGTCTTAGCCAGAGCAATTAGACAACAAAAAGAAGTCAAAGGGATACAAATAGGAAAGGAAGAAGTCAAAATATCGCTATATGCAGATGATATGATAGTATACTTAAGTGACCCCCAAACTTCCACCAGAGAACTCCTAAACCTGATAAACAACTTCAGCAAAGTGGCTGGTTATAAAATCAACTCAAACAAATCAGTAGCCTTCCTCTACATGAAAGATAAACAGACTGAAAAAGAAATTAGGGAAATGACACCCTTCACAATAGTTGCAAATAATATAAAATACCTTGGTGTGAATCTAACCAAGCAAGTGAAAGACCTGTATGACAAGAACTTCAAGTCTCTGAAGAAAGAAATTGAAGAAGATCTCAGAAGATGGAAAGATCTCCCATGCTCATGGATTGGCAGGATTAATATAATAAAAATGGCCATCTTGCCAAAAGCAATCTACAGATTCAATGCAATCCCCATTAAAATCCCAACTCAATTCTTCACAGAGTTAGAAAAGGAAATTCTCAAATTCATATGGAATAACAAAAAACCTAGGATAGCGAAAACTATTCTCAACAATAAAAGAACTTCGGGAGGAATCACCATCCCTGACCTCAAGCTGTACTACAGAGCAATAGTGATAAAAACTACCTGGTATTGGTACAGAGACAGGCAGGAAGATCAATGGAATAGAATTGAAGACCCAGAAATGAACCCACACTCCTATGGTCACTTGATCTTTGACAAAGGAGCTAAAACTGTCCAGTGGAAAAAGGACAGCATTTTCAACAAATGGTGCTGGTTCAACTGGAGGACAACATGTAGAAGAATGAAAATTGATCCATTCTTATCCCCTTGTACAAAGCTCAAATCTAAGTGGATAAAGGACCTCCACATAAAACCAGATACACTGAAACTAATAGAAGAGAAGGTGGGGAAAAGCCTCGAATACTTGGGCACAGGGGAAAAGTTCCTGAACAGAACTCCAATGGCATATGCTCTAAGATCGAGAATTGACAAATGGGACTTCATAAAATTGCAAAGTTTCTGTAAGGCAAAGGACACTGTCAATAGGACAAAACGACAACCAACAAATTGGGAAAAGATCTTTACCAATCCTTCATCTGATAGAGGGCTAATATCCAATATATACAAAGAACTCAAGAAATTAGACTCCAGGCAACCAAATTACCCTATTAAAAAATGGGGTATAGAGCTTAACAAAGAATTTTCAACAGAAGAAACTCGAATGGCCGAGAAGCACCTAAAGAAATGCTCGGCATCCTTAGTCGTCAGGGAAATGCAAATCAAAACAACCCTGAGATTCCATCTCACACCAGTCAGAATGGCTAAGATTAAAAACTCAGGTGATAGTAGATGCTGGCGAGGGTGTGGAGAAAGAGGAACACTCCTCCATTGTTGGTGGGACTGCAAGATGGTGCAACCACTTTGGAAATCAGTGTGGCGGTTCCTCAGAAAATTGGACATAGCATTACCTGAGGATCCAGCTATACCACTCCTAGGCATATACCCAGAAGGTGCTCGAACATATAATAAGGACATATGCTCAACTATGTTCATAGCAGCCTTATTTATAATAGCCAGGAGCTGGAAAGAACCCAGATGTCCTTCAACTGAGGAATGGATTAAAAAAATGTGGTATATTTACACAATGGAGTATTACTCAGCTATTAAAAACAATGAATTTGAGAGGTTCCTAGGTAAATGGATGGAACTAGAAATTATCATACTGAGTGAGGTAAGCCAATCACAAAAGAACACACATGGTATTCACTCACTGATTATTGGATATTAGCCCAGAACCTTAAAATGCCCAAGATGCAACTCACAGGCCACATGAAGTCCATAAAGAATGAAGACCAAGTGGGGGTGATTCGGTCCTTCTTAGAAGGAGCAACAAAATACTCAAGGGAGCAAATATGGAGACAAAGCGAGTGACAAAAACTGAAGGAGGGGCCGTCTGAAGACCTTTCCACCTGAGTATCCATCCCATGTGCAGTCACCAAAGGTAGATGCTGATGTGGAAGTCAGGAATTGCATGCTGATAAGAGCCTGATATGGATGTCTCCTCAGAGGTCTTCAAGAGTCTGACATATTCAGAGGCAGATGCTCACAACTAGCCATTGAAGTGATCATGGGGTTCTCAATGGAGGAGTTAGAGTGAAGACTGAAGGAGCTGAAAGGATTTGTGGCCCCATGAGGAGAGCAACAATACCAACCAACCACAGCTCCCAGGGTCTAAACCACCAGCCTGGGAGCACTTATGGAGGGATCCAGGGCCTTAGCTGAATATATAAGAGTGGAGGGCCCTGCTGGGCACAGGTGGAAGATGAGATCCTTGACCTCATGAAGGCTGGACGCCCCAGGGGGTGGGAGTTTTGAGGGTGGGGAGGTGGGAGTGGGGGGGTAGATAGAGGTTACATCCACAAAGAAGAAGGAGGAGGTGTGAGGGGATTGGGGGTTCCTGGGTGGGTGGGGGATGGGGTAAGGGGACAACATATGAAATGTAAATAAAACATCCAATAAAAAAATTAAAAAAAAAAAAAGAAAAAGAAAATTTAACAATAATATACATGTATGTTAAAAGGTGATAATGCCATAGAATGTGTGGAAAAGAAGGCAAGGTGGGAGGGCTTGAGAGTAGGAAAGGGTGGCTGTGTAATCACAAAGTGAGCCGGAGCAGAGAGGTACTGAGCATGCTCAGACCACACATCCAATTCCCACCACACCCTTCTCAAAAAGAAAAGATCCTTGAATGTAGAAAGGCAAGTTGGCATTCAGCTTTGAATGCACTCCATTGAGTGCACTGACCATCCCCCTTACTTAGGAAACTGAGGCAGGCCTGGGCAGCCTGCAGCAAGCTGGGCAACTTATCTCCAAAACAAAAGAGAGCAGAAAAAGAAAGGTGGGTTCATTAGTAAGCCTAATATGAATACTTTTGGAGGGCTGGAGAGATGGTTCAGCAGTTAAGAGCTTGGACAGCTCTTCAGGTCCTGAGTTCTATTCCCAGCAACCACATGGTGGCTCACAACCATCCGTAAAGGGATCTGGTGCCCTCTTCTGGTATGCATGAAGACAGCTACAGTGTACTCATAAAGTAAATAAACAGATCTTTTTTAAAAAATAATTTTGGATCTGGGTGTGGTGAGGAACACCTTTAATCCCAGCACTCAGGAGGCAAAGTCAGGCAGATCTTTGAATTAGAGGACAGCCTAATCTATAGAATAAATTCAAGGACAGTCAGGGATTCACTGAGTTTGTTAGGTTTTGGTTTTTCTTTTTCTTTTTTTTCTTTACTTTTTTTTTTGTTTTTGTTTTTTTGTTTTTTCAAGATAGAGTTTCTCGGTGTAGTTCTGGCTGTCCTGGAACTCACTCTGTAGAGACCAGGCTGGCCTCGAACTCAGAAATCCATATGCCTCTGCCTCCCAAGTGCTGGGATTAAAGGCATGCGCCACCACAGCCCAGCAGTTTTGGTTTTTCAAGACATGGTTTCTCCGTGTAACCCTGGCTGTCCTGGAACTCCATCTGTAGCCCTGGAATTCAGAGATCCACCCACCTCTGCCTCCTGGGTACTTACATTATAGATGTAGGCCACCCCAACACCTCCAGTGTTGTGATTATAGGCATACCTTTGCAGAGGAGCCAGGTTTAAATTCCAACATACACATGGGAGGTCTTACATCGTACAACTACCTGTACTTCTAGTTCCAGGCATCAGACACTCACTCGGTACTCATACATGAAGATACAACACTCAAACACATAAAATGAGTTTTAAAATAATAAAATAAAAATGGAGATATCAAGCCAGTCCTAGTGGCTCACCCCTGTAATCTTAGTGCTTGGAAGACTGAGACAAGAGGTTCACAGTTCCCTCTGAGCAACTTGGAAAGAGCATTACTCAAAACAAAGGTAAAATTCCTGGTGCTATAGCTCAGTGGTCCAGTGCTTTGAGAGGCCTTGGGCTCAGTCCTAAGTGCTGGAAAACAGAGAAGAAAATTAAAGAATCTAGTCTTCCCAAATGTAATTCATCTGCCTCACAAATATGCACGTAGTTTTTCCCCATCACTTTCTAATGATATTTTTGTAAAAACTTGAGTGTTTGCGTTAGTATCAGTCAAAAAAAGATTGTATGGCTGGGCGGTGGTGGCGCACACCTTTAATCCCAGCACTTGGGAGGCAGAGACAGGTGGATTTCTGAGTTTGAGGCCAGCCTGGTCTACAGAGTAAGTTCCAGGACAGCCAGGGCTACACAGAGAAACCCTGTCTCGAAAAAAACAAAACAAAACAACAAAAAAAAAACATTGTATGGTCTTCTTACCCAATCACTAAACTACTTTTTCTTTCTTCCTTTTCTTTCCTATTCTCTGACTCTGTCTCTGTCTCTCTCTGTTTTTTGAGACAGAGTCTAGTAGCCTCTGCTGGCTTGGAACTGCTATGTAAACCAGGCTACCTCCAAACTCTTAGAAATCTGTCTGCCTCTGCCCTTCTAGTATTGGGATTAAAGATGTATACCACCATTCCTGGTTTCTTTCTTTCTTTCTTTTAATTGAAACAGGGTCTGATTATGTAACCCAGGCTACCCTTGAACTCCAGACTTTCTTGCCTCAGCCTCCAGAGTACTGAGGTTACAGGAGTGAACAACCATGCCTGGCTCCCTGAATCCACTGTGAAGCTGCTAATTTCCCTGTAGTGTTCCCACCACAGCTAGCTGTCAGGGTGCCATCTTGTCTTCCCTGCTGTAACAACAGGTTTTTGTTTGTTTGGGTTTTTCTTTTTTCTTTTTTTTTCTTTTTTTCTTTTTTTTTTTTTTTGGTTTTTCAAGACAGGGTTTCTCTGTGTAGTCCTGGCTGTCCTGGAACTCACTCTGTAGACCAGGCTGGCCTCGAACTCAGAAATCCACGTGGCTCTGCCTCCCAAGTGCTGGGATTAAAGGCGTGCGCCGCTGCCACACACCCCCACCCCACCCCCCCGCGACACTTTTTTTTTTTTTATGGGAACATACTCCCTTGCTTTTATGACCCTGTTACTCTGCATCTGCTTACATAGTGTCTTGGTATGCGTTGCTGACATTGTGTCAGTATTGCCCTTCTGTCTCCCTGACCTAGTTTCAGAGGCAACATTACTGTGACTCTGGATGGGTCTGCTGGCCTGAGGGAGCAGGGTCTGATGGCTCTCACAGGCTGTTCCCTTTCCTGAAGAGTTCTACCCCTTGGCTGTACCAACTCTCCATCCATCTTTTTGCCTCTATTACAACATGAATGTAATAGGCCCAGATCAAGGCCTATGGAGCCCACAAATTTCTTCCCTGTATAGCAGCAGCAGTTCAGTTCAGTTACTTCATACTGATACAAGTAACATTGTTCCATCTTCATTCAAATCACACTGACATCTGTTTGTACAGGTCAGTGTTTATGCTCTGCACCCTGAGAAATATTTTGAATATCACCCTTGTATAGAATGTTTTTTCTTTAAAGCAATTATCACAATCAATTTGCATGTATCTATATATATACACATATGAAATGAAAGAGAAGAAAATAGCCTTTTTTTTCTGTAGCGTATTTAAGATTACATTTACTGTGTGTGCTGGGCGGTGGTGGCGCACGCCTTCAGTCCCAGCACTTGGGAGGCAGAGGCAGGCAGATTTCTGAGTTCGCGAGTTCGAGGCCAGCCTGGTCTACAGAGTGAGTTCCAGGACACCCAGGGCCACACAGAGAGACCCTGTCTTGAAAAAAACAAAAAACAAACAAAAAAAACATGTATTGTGTGCATGAATGTGCACCATGACATATGTGGAGGTCAGAGATTAGTTTTCAGGAATTAAAGGTGTGTGCCACTGTGTCCAGACTTTCACATTAATTTTTTTTTTTTTTTTTTTTTGGTTTTTCGAGACAGGGTTTCTCTGTGTAGCCCTGGCTGTCCTGGAACTCACTCTGTAGACCAGGCTAGCCTCGAACTCTCGAACTCAGAAATCCGCCTGCCTCTGCCTCCCAAGTGCTGGGATTAAAGGCGTGTGCCACCACCGCCCGGCTCACATTAATTTTAAATAAAAGATATAAATAAAACTTTCAAATACCAAAATGAAATAAACTCAATATACACATGTATGGGAATATCACCTGATAGTCCAAAAACTTTTCATTGATACAGCGTCTCCTGTAGCTCTGGCTAGCCTGGAAGTTACTATGTAGAGAAAGCTGGCCTCAAACACATTGATCTGCCTGCCTTTGCTTCCCCCATGGGCTGGGTGTGCCCCATCACACAAGGCTCATAGACAGTTTTGTTGTGTTAGGGTTTGGTTTGGATTGGGGTTTTTGTGTGTTTAGATTTTTTTTCCAGACAGGATTTCTCCATATAACTCTGGTTGTCCTAGAACTCACTCTGTAGACCAAGCTGGCCTCAAACTCACAGAGATCCTACTGCCTCTGCCTCCTCAGTGCTGGAATCAAAGGGGTCTTCACTACTACTGCCTGTCTTCTTCCTCTCTCTCTCTCTCTCTCTCTCTCTCTCTCTCTCTCTCTCTCTCTCTTTCTTTTTTTTAAATACTGGAGTCTGAACCTTTGGCCTCATGCATGCTAGATGAATACCAGAGCTACATGTCAAGCCTTCTTTCTATCCCTTTAAGACAGGTCTTACCACGTTGGATGACTTGACCTCATTCTTTACCATTTGCAGACTTTGAGCTTGCAATATTCCTACCTCTGCCTCGTAGACATCTGGTGATACAGGCTTTGCTGATTTCTATTGTGGGTTTTTTTGTTTGTTTGTTTGGTTGGTTGGTTGGTTGGTTTTTGGTTTTTCAAGGCAGGGTTTCTCTGTTTAGCCCTGGCTGTCCTGGAACTCACTCTGTAGACCAGGCTGGCCTCAAACTCAGAAATCCGCCTGCCTCTGCCTCCCAAGTGCTGGGATTAAAGGCGTGTGCCACCACCGCCCGGCTGGTAATGATGTTTTATTTTGTGTTTTTGTTTCCTAAATGCTCTACACAAAGCCAGTTTGAAGTCTTAGCTTAACTTGATTCTGTGATAGGCATTAGTTTATATTTTAATTCATTTCCTTCACGTGTGTGTGTGTGTGTGTGTGTGTGTGTGTGTGTGTGTCTTTAGGGGACAACTTTCAGTCTTTTATCTTTCTGAGGCAGGGTTTGTCATTGTTTCTGTTGGATTGCTTTTTATTCCTGGCTAACTGGTTCATGAACTTCTCCTGTCTCTACCTCCCTTCTCACTATAGAAGTGGTAGGATTACAGATATACACCACCACACCTACCGTTTTATGAGGGTCCATGGATCCATTCCTGCGACCCTTTAATACAATTCCTTATGTTGTGGTGACCCCCAACCATAGAATTATTTTTATTGCTATTTCATAACTAATTTTTCTGTTATGAATCGTAGTGTAAATGTGTTTTCCAACGGTTTTAGGCGACTCCTGTGAAAGAGTAAAGTCTCTGAATCCAGCTGCTTAGTGATGGTACTAGACAGGATAAAGTGCCTCAACTCAGGTTTTCTTCTGTCTGGCCAGCAGGAACTAGTCCTACTGTTCTGATTTACGTTGGGGTTGTTTCATGATAGTTTAGCAGAATTCATATTGTCTTGGAGGTGAGATGGGAGAGACGGCTAAACTAATTTCTTCTACAGGGGGCGCATCTGTGAGACAGCAACCGAAAATGAGAAAGATTTAGTTACCAGTCTGATTTGTTTTACAAACCAAATAAATGTAAGGTTTAGGGGGAAATGATACAATGTATACACGGGAGAGAGAGAGGGAGAGAGGGAGAGAGGGAGACAGGGAGACAGGGAGACAGGGAGACGGGGGAGAGAGAGGCAGAGAGAGGCAGATTAATAAAATACGAGCATTCCCTAATCTCGGTTCCTGAAGTAACTCCGCAGTCAGACTCGGGTATGCTTCGTCACCTCCAAGGCACATTCAAAGTTTCTGTGGGCAGTCTGGAAGTACAGTTCAGTAGTGGAGATGTGCATGCAGGAGCTCTGGACTCAAGCTCTTGGGAAATGATTGCAGGATCACTTTATGACACACTAAAAGTGGCTGCGATTAGGGGCGAGGAAATTGGAAAGGGGTTTCTTAGTTGTCTGTGTTTGATTTCAGACAACTGTGGCAAGTGTTCCGGCAAGAGGCTCGGGGATCGGGTTACAGCCCTAAGTTTAGCTCCAGAAAACTGATAGGACATAACCGGATGAACGACCTAGGAAATCCCGCCCTCATCCCGTCCCTGCCCCGCCACCGCGTTCCTTCGGGGAGACTTTGTCAGTCAGTACCCTAAACTGTCCCACATGAGGTCACTTTGCCCGGTCACGTGCTCGGCCCCGTCGGAGCGCCACATCGCCAGCCGCGCCCCTCCACCCCACCGCCCACGTGACCCGGCCTAGTTTCTACAGGCTGGACCCAGCGCTCCGGGGAAGCCCCGCCCCGTGTCAGGCGCTCCGCCCGCGAAGCTCGGCTCTTCGCCCTCCGGGACTGGCGCGTGGCACCGCACTCCACGTGTTTCCCTCTGCCCAATGAGAGCGGGCGCCCGGGCGTGAAGGGGCGGGAGGAAGAAGACGAATTGGTGGCGTCGCGCGAAGGGGGCGGGGCCTGCAACGTCGGCCCGAACGAGGGGACGCAACGGAGGCAGGTTGGAGCCGCTGCCGTCGCCATGACCCGTGAGTGCTGGGACCTTTTCCTCTCTCCCTTTTCTTTCCGCTCTCGCTACCCGCGCGGCCGGGCGCCGGCGTGTGCGCCTCAGCTTCCCCGGCGGAAGGTTCTTGAGGGAGTGCTCTCCAGCTGCTTCCCGCCCAGCCGGAAGCGCAACCCTCTCTGCACGCCGCCACTTGCGGAGACCCCTGTGTTGGGCGCGGGCCGCCGCCGGCTTTCCGCGCTGAGGAAGCCGGGTGCCCTGGGTGGTGGGCCCCAGCGCGTGCCCGTGAGGCCCCGGGACTTCCCCCACGCCGCAGCAGCTGTCTGGGCCCCCGCGCCGCCCCAAACTTGACGCGCGCCGCCAGCAGTCTCGACCGCACCGTCCTCCCGCACCCCAAGTTAACCTGCCCCGGGGCGGCTGCCACACCCCGGCAGCCGAAGCCCCACGATGGGGTCGGCGCCGCGACTGGGGACAGTCGGGTCCCAGTTGCGGGAGGAGGGGCGCTGGTGTGTACGTGGAGCGGCCCCGGCGTCTCACTTTTCTACCTTCTCTTCATAGGCGGTAACCAGCGAGAGCTCGCCCGCCAGAAGAACATGAAGAAGCAGAGCGACTCGGTTAAGGGAAAGCGCCGAGATGATGGGCTTTCTGCTGCCGCCCGCAAGCAGAGGTAGCCCCAGGGAGGGGAAAGGAAGGGTCGGGCCGGGACTGGACAGGGAGACCTGGGTTAGAGCGAGGAAAGAGAACTGTTGTAGGGTTCGAGTCTAGGTTAGATGTGAGGGGCAGAGTCTATTGCTTCCTCTAGGGTTTTATTTCCTCCCCACTCTAAATTGTTAGGTCACAGTCATACAGGAAGGGACTGGGGCGGGTCCCTGTCCACGGGCCGATTTCTGCGGGCCCTGGTTCTGACCTTAAGGGCAAGGGCAGGGGCTTCACTTATCAAGTGTAGTTGTTTTGACCCTCCTTGCTGCTTGTGTCTCCTCCCTTCTCCCGACTTTCTCATTAGTGTCGTTGGGGTGTGGTGCTTAGTTCAGAATAGAGAGCCTTGGGCCTGAGTGGCCAGACTTCTGACCCCTTGGGCAACAGCCAGATGGAGACTGCTTGCCTTTTGACCCTTAGCTCTATTCCTCTTGTTCTCCTAGGGTGGGAATATAGCAGCCATATGCTGAACTTTGTCCCACCCACTTCCATCTTATCCTCTGTACCCTTCATCCCCCTGCATCTTGTCCTTTTTGCCCTCTGGTACCTCCCAGTGCCCCATCATCTCTACCCCCAGGGACTCGGAGATCATGCAGCAGAAGCAGAAAAAGGCAAACGAGAAGAAGGAGGAACCCAAGTAGCTTTGTGGCTTCGTGTCCAACCCTCTTGCCCTACGCCTGTGTGCCTGGAGCCAGTCCCACCATGCTCGAGTTTCTTCCTGTAGTGCTCACAGGTCCCAGCACCGATGGCATTCCCTTTGCCCTGAGTCTGCAGCGGGTTCCTTTTGTGCTTCCTTCCCCTCAGGTAGCCTCTCTCCCTCTGGGCCATTCCTGGGGGTGAGGGGGTTACCCCTTCCCAGTGTTTTTTATTCCTGTGGGGCACACCCCAAAGTATTAAAAGTAGCTTTGTAATTCCTTGAGCGCCTGGTTTGACTGGGGATTGGGGGAATGGGGATGGAGGAGTGACTGCCCTTTCCCACTAAAAGGGGGGAGTTCTTTTAGGCACCTTATGGATTTGTAGACTTCATAAGGAAAACATCACAGAAGAAGCCTTTATTTCAACTATTGCAACCAGAAAAGCACTCCAGTTATATGGCAGAGGAATCCTCTAAGAACTATAGAGACTTCTTTTCTGTGATTTTTATCCCCCACATTGGCCTTAAACACCATCCCCAGGGTGGTATTGAGGGCCATAAGAGGGGAAGGCTCTAAGACCCAAGTTTATATCTCTTCCTCATTCTTTGTTTGCTTGAAAGTTGGCCAAAAAAAAGTCCTGCTGCTCCCCAACTTCTGGTGGTCAGCTGCTCTCGATGGTCACCTTCTCTTCTGTCATTCCTCGTGGGATGAAGGTGGCTTTTGTCTTCCATTTCCTTTGACCTCGAGATCAGGATTAAAGCCTGTGGTAGCCTCTGCTCCTTTCTTCCCATTCCCTGGTTTGTTCTGTGGTCTGGGCTTCTTCCGTCTCTGTGCTCAGGGCTGAGCCGTTTGTCTCCTTTTGATTGTTAAGAGCAGACCCAAATCTTCAATCTTTGTAGGTCTTTCCCTGGCCCTGTCTCCAGCTCAGGAGCCAGGAAGGGGCTTGTGCCACACTGCTAGGATCAGGTAAGGTTCTTGGGTTTACTTCCTTGGAAGTTAGACTCTTGAGTTTTAATGACGCCACTAGTTCATCTACTTCCAGTTTAGATACTTATTGAGCCTAAGTGGTGATAACTGCTCATTTGTCCTTGAGGTATTAAGCTCAGCTGGACTGCTCCTGGAGCTAAGATTAAGAGCATAATCTAAAGAGTCTTGAGTTTGTTACTATAGATCAGGAGCCAGTTTTTATGTGGAAGTACTGCTGCCATGGCAGTGTTAGTTAAAGATACTAGGGTGGCAGGGTGGTGATGCTTCGTGGGGAGCCAACAGCGGTGCCAGGAGCAGCCCCAGATAGAGGAGTACACAGGCCCAGCATGAGGCAACCTTGACCCAGAAGGTAGCCCAGCTACCCTTAGTGAAGGTCTTCTCCAGTTCTGCTTCCTCATAGCTGTGAAACCAAAGGCTGATTAGAGATGATGCAGGGCCTTAGCTTTGAACATCCCTGCTTCCTCATAACCAGGGCAGATCCTTGTGTGTCTCTCCCAAGAACTTTTGGAATGGCCTTAAAGTGTGTCCTTAAAATAGCTAGGTTTTTGGGCGAGTCCTTTTGTCTGCATTCATCCTACCTGAACCAGTTGGTAAGGGTAACCATGATGTAGAGTGAAGCGAGGAAGAAGGCGAAGTGGAAGCCAGAGTAGCTGTAGGAAAGAGGCTGGCTCTGCAGCTGGGCAGCTGGAGGGGTCTCCTGGTCAGTTGGCCTGGCCCTGCCCCTTTGCCCTAGAGAGAGAAGTGCTGCTAGGAAGCAATGGTGCTGACACTCCCTTGCCCCAACTCTTGTGAAGGCTCTTGAGGGCTCTAGCCCTTTACAGGGTTCAGCTGGCTAGATTGCTCACATGACTCACCGTCCTCTGGTTCCACTGTTTGGGGGCAGCAGAAACAGACTGAAGGCTTCTGTAAACAAGGCAATGTGTTTTGAAATGGCTTCAAGACAGTGTGAGGGTACTAATTCAGAAAATCTCCCCTTTGAAAAGATTGGCCTGGTGTAAGGAGTGGAGGCACACCTGGGTTCAAATTCTTGCTCCAGCATATTACTGGCTATGCAAACTTTGGTAAGATGTTTAATCTTTTGTGCCTCAATTCCTCCATTTGTGAAGTGGAGCAAATACCTACCTCACAGGGTTGTTGTGAGGGTTAAATTAAATGAGACTATGTATGTAAAGTATCTAGTACAGTGCCTAGCACATTGTGGGTACTCAATAAAAGGAAACAGCAGCTAGAATCTGAGCATTCTGGGTAGAAGTTGGTAGGATGTGTGTCTCTGTGTTTGGGGGAGGGGTTTTGGGGGTTTTGAGCTCTTGATGCTCACCTGGAACTCATATTTGTAAACCTTGATAATCCACAAGGGTCCAAATAACTCTGCCAGGTAGGAAGCCTCGTTGCTGTAAAAGGAAGTTTTTTAACTTTGGGCCAAATATGAACGATTGGTGGCATTTACTTCAACTAGTCCAGTTTCGTATCCTTCCGGAGGGTATTGTGTTCCCAGAGGCCCCTAAAGTCTGTGCATTTTAAACTCGACATTCTCCCCTGCCCCCATCATCTCATACAGATCATCTGACAAGGTGCTATTCTTAGAAATTGTCCCTGTTCATGGGGAGCTTTTCTGGTTCTAGACTTGCTCTACAGTTTAAACCACAGCCCTGGACATTCTTCAGCGAGTCCTGGGCATCCCGCTCACACTTCCCGTTGGCACCTTTACATACCAAGCAAAGAGCACACAAGCATACATGATGCTGGCACTAAACACTGCTACTGAGGTATCCGGTATTTGTGGTTCCGTTTTATTCCGGCCAGGAAGGCACAAGGTATGATTCTGTCCTTGAAAGGTTACTGCTGAGGGCCAACGAGAACAGGGTTATAAACAAAGCTGGGTATTTAGAAGGAACAGAAAAGGTACTGCACTAGTACTGGTAGTCTGGTTCTCACTTGTCTCTGGGGGACGGCTGGACAGTGCAGAGAAGGTCAGATATATGATATAGCAGCTGATGATAGAGGCTTGTAGAAGGCCAGAGTTTGGTTGCTCTAGGGAGAACAGGTGTTAGTTGACAGCGAACAGGAAGTTAGTACTACCTTCACCTGCACTTCTTTCCTTCCCCATCATTTGGGGGAGAGTGTGATAAAAGCAGCAGAGGTACTTTAGATAACTGAGATTGGGAAGGCTAATAAAGTTTGCTATAATTCTCAAAAGGACACCCCATCCCCAAATCTGGAATGTTAAATTGCATATACCCACTGAGGCGGATGCAGGGTGCAGTGGAGAGAAGAGACAGGAGGCCACAGAAGCAAAGGTGCAGACTGAGTAACATCTTGTTGAGCAGGCAACCATTGGGGTGTGTGTAGTAGTAGAACAGTAGCACAGCTCCCACACCTGCCATACTGTAAAATCCCAGTGTGGCCAGTAATACACCTAGAAACCAGCTACAGTCTTGAGCTGCACCAGTCTGCCTAAAGAGAAGTGGTTAAGGGATAAGAACTTTACTACCCATTACTGATTAGTCAGCCCACTGGTCCACACAGTACATTCTTGAGCTTTTTGTTGCTCGTTTTTGAAAGAATTACATCATACACTTCAGACTGTCCTTGAACTGTTGCCTCAGCATCCTAAGTGTGGAGATTATGGGTATTTATCACCATTCTTGATGACCTGACTTGGAACTCCCCTGCTTATGTGTGTGTGCGGGGGGGGGGGGGGTGCGGGCTTTGTTTTGTTTTTTGTGGCCTTGAATTATTGGCCCTCCTGTTTCTACGTCCAATGTTGAGATCACAAGTAAATGTCATTAACATCTGATTTCGGCATTGTTCTTTGGGAAGACATGGGAGCAATACTTGCTGTGGCCTTTACCCAGCCTATCTGTATTGAGTAATGTATGTCAACCTCCTTGGAAGGTGCCTTTAGGGTTAGGTGCTTAACAATTTGTGTGTGTGTGTGTGTGTGTGTGTGTGTGTGTGTGTGTGTGTGACACATACATGGTTCTGAACCACCATGTGGTTGCTAGGAATTGAACTCAGGACCTCTGGAAGAGCAGACAGTGTTCTTAACCTCTGAGCCACCTCTCCAGCCCATCCTTACCAATTCTTGTTCCAGGACTGGGCAAAGGCTGTGATAAGCACCAGCTGTAATAGGATGAATGTGAAGCCTCCACAGATGCCAATATAATGCCAGGCTGCAAGACAGGCACCATTGGGAACTTTTAGCTCTGGCTGGTCGTGATATATCTCTCCGACCCTCGCACCCCTTTTGATTAAAATCCTTCGTAGCCTAGGCAGGTCTCAAACTCAGTCCTGCTCCATTCTACTGAATGCTGGGATTACAGGTGTGTAATATAAGTCCAACTTCCTGGGTTTTTGTTTTTTCGAGACAGGGTTTCTCTGTGTAGTCCTGGCTGCCCTGGACCAACTTCCTGTTCTTAAGTAGGAAGTTGTAGCCTACTCTTGCTGATCACGGTGTAAGATGAAGAGTACCTGGGAAAAGATGCTCATCAGGGATACAGAAGGCAACGGTACAGAGACCTAACAGGAACAACAGCTTGAGGCTCCAGAAGCTAGTTAGGGTACAGAAAAAAAACAGATTGAGGAGAAAAGGCAAAGGGGGAAAAGAAAAAGTATGGCAGGTGGAACCAGCCCCAAGTCCCATTGTAGTCCAAGTTCTAACTCAGATGCCACAGTCACATCTGAGCAACACTACAGTTACAGAAGGTTTGCATATAACTATTACAATTTAGAGCCCAGGAATTTATAAACCTATTTTCTGTCTTTTTACAGTGCTCTTTCTTCATCCTAGATATTCTCTCTCTCTCTCTCCCTCCCTCCCTCCCTCCCTC
>NW_021604618.1:23830220-23839465 GCF_004785775.1 Grammomys surdaster
CTCTCTCTCTCTCTCTCTCTCTCTCTCTCTCTCTCTCTCTTTAGACAGGGTTTCTCTGTGTAGTCCTGGCTGTCCTGGAACTCACTCTGTAGACCAGGCTGACCTTGAACTCAGAAATCTGCCTGCCTCTGCCTCCTAAGTGCTGGGATCAGAGGTGCTTCCTGGATTTTCTTTTAGCCAGCTTGTGTCTACTTCCCTCTGTTCCATCCCCTTCAAAAAAATCACACACAAACCTGTTATGCAGCTGTGCCCGAGGGCTGGTGGGAGAGTGGACTCGGACTAGCAGCACTGCCTGCAGCAAGTGGAAGGTGGCAGTTCCTGCACACACCCGATACACAGCCCCAGAGCCACTGAGCACTGGACAGTCAGAGTTGCCAAACAGGTGGGCACACAGCACTGAGGGCATCTGGATCTACAAGGAGTCTGAGTGTGAGAAAAGTCAGGGCAAGCCACTATATATGGACAGGTCCCAGCTTTTCACTCACTGAGAACGACTCCTTCGATCTCTGGTCCCAATCCAAATTTTTTTTTTTTTTTTTGGTTTTGGTTTTTCAAGACAGGGTTTCTCTGTGTAGCCCTGGCTGTCCTAAAACTCACTCTGTAGACCAGGCTGGGCTCGAACTCAGAAATTCGCCCTCCTCTGCTTCCCAAGTACTGGGACTAAAGGCATGCACCACCACTGCCCTGCCCCAATCCAAATATTACAGGTTTTTTCCCCCTCATGTGTTGCAACTCCTGCCCACTTACCCCATGTGTTTTGCCCCAGACCGTTTCTACTACTGTCTTCGACAGCAGGAGGCAGCAGATTGCTGAGGCCCCCACGTGGAGAAGGATGTAGAGCAGGCGGCTACAAGTAGACCTTGTTAGAGAGTGGCAGCCACTGGTCCAAGAAACAGGCCTACAGCAGGACACCTGGGAATAGAGCAGTTGTAGAAAGCAATGCGGAGTTTAAAAAAGGATTAACCAAAGGTCAAATTCCCAAACCCTCCATCCTACTGTCTGGTTCTGAGCCACTTAGAATTACCTTCCGCAAAGCACTTGTAAGATTTTCGGTGCAAGAATACTTTAGTGTATTCTTTTTGTTTGTTTGTTTGTTTGTTTTTTCGAGATAGGAGGGTTTCTCTGTGTAGTCCTGGCTGTCCTGGAACTCACTCTGTAGACCAGGCTGGCCTCGAACTCAGAAATTCGCCTGCCTCTGCCTCCCAAGTGCTGGGAATTAAAGGCGTGCGCCACCACTGCCCGGCACTTTAGTGTATTCTTGAACCATTTTTGGCTAACGATCTATTGCTGGGAATGTGGGATGAGGTTTATTGATTATCCAGGCAAAGAACCAGGTTTTTCTCTTCCAACCCCTAGTTGTTCTTGTTTTGTTTTGTTTTGTTTTTTTGTTTTGTTTTTCGAGACAGGGTTTCTCTGTGTAGCCCTGGCTGTCCTGGAACTCACTCTGTAGACCAGGCTGGCCTCGGAACTCAGAAATCTGCCTGCCTCTGCCTCCCAAGTGCTGGGACCAAAGGCGTGTGCCACCACCGCCCGGCTAGCTATCTCTTGCTTAAGGGTCTCTTCAAGTCTCTTCCCAAATGTCTCACCTGATTGAAGGTAGTTTTCACTACGACATCGCTGACTCCACCGTGCTGCTGTCCAAGGTGGTGCTCCGGCTTGTGACGACTTTTGCACCCATCATTTTTGGCCCAGAGGTTGGAAGTAGATCCAGTATTGGAAAAACTGATGAGGAACAGCAGCTTCGCCCATTGGACAGTTGCTTTGCTGGTCTAATCATTCGTCTTAAGGCAGCAGTTTGAATATGCCATAAAATGAATACAGATCGCTGGGAAGTGGTAGATGCAAATACTCTTGTGGAGATGCCTTCACCGGGCTTTGTATTCGGGATCATTCGGACTGTTTTCTGAGATTAGGAGCAGTTGGTCTATCTGGTCTGGGGATTAGGTTTCTTAATTGGTTTAGGGTTAGGTTAGCCGTCTTGATTGGACAGAATTCCTTGTGTGTGTGAAGGGACTGTTCTTAGGAACAATGTGCGTTTGGGTGGTGTGGAGAGTGAATAGATAGTCGAAGGAGACTGGAGAAAACAAGCTGTAGAGGAAGTCAAAAGTGAACCTCTTTCCTAGCCGAAGCTTCTCAAGATAGGCACAAAGGTGTGGTCCAGCGCCTACCCCGCCCCTTATCTGGGCGGAAGCTGAGGGTTGCCGGAAGTTGTGAGGCGGCGGCCTATGCGGCGGCGCGGTGAGATCGAAATGGCGACCGAGGGAGACGTGGAGCTGGAGTTAGAGACCGAGACCAGTGGCCCGGAGCGGCCTCCCGAGAAGCCAAGGAAACATGACAGTGGTGCTGCTGACCTAGAGCGGGTTACTGACTATGCGGAGGAGAAGGAGATCCAGAGTTCGAATCTGGAGACGGTGAGGTTGACTGGGAGCTTGTATGAGAGGGGTTGAGAATGGGGCGGGAGTGAGGTGAGACTGACCAGTTTGCTGCTCAGCCGAGCCCCGGGACCGCTGTTAGCGATAGTGGGATTTGGCTGTAAGGTGGGGCTAAGCTACAGCACTCACTCAGTCTGCGGTTTGCTTAAAAATTTGATAGAGATTGGGCCTAAATGTATCTCAAGTGCACGGAATTAAAAGTAGTCATTTGGTCCTGAGAACTGTTATGGATACCTGAAGAACCACGTGGTTTTTATTTTTGGTATTGCATTTTAGATCGGAAAATTTGGGTCGCGGTGGTTGGTAACTAGACTCGTGTTTTCTACAGGCTATGTCGGTCATTGGAGACAGACGGTCCAGGGAGCAAAAGGCCAAACAGGAACGGTAAGTTTAAAGCACACCGCCAGCACTACAGTTGGGTCCTCGTTCTCCAGGCGAAAAAAGATTTAAGTCTTTAACCAATTCCTACAACTTTTTTGTTAGCGGAAGGAAAGTTTCCTGGATACCTTACTGTAAGACCTTAAGGGGAAAGGGCTCGTTTACTTGCTGTTTTAAGTAAACGTTGTTCCACCCATTTTGAATGTGTAACTGAAAGTGTTCCTTCTGGGAGTTTATAGCAGAGGCAGAGAATGAAAACGAATGTATATATATATATTTTTTCAGGGAGAAGGAACTGGCGAAGGTCACTATCAAGAAGGAAGATCTGGAGTTGATAGTGAGTAGTAATGCATTAATGGAGTCACAAGAGAAGTTATACTTAATTTGGGTTCCTGAAACAAGTGGAGCCAGAGTTTGTTGGAAAAGTTTGAGAAGAGGCTTTGGTGACGTGATTTTCCCTTTTGCAGATGACAGAAATGGAGATCTCTCGAGCAGCAGCAGAAAGAAGCTTGAGGGAACACATGGGCAATGTGGTGGAGGCTCTTATTGCCCTAACCAACTGATACTGTGCTTCTTCAGACACTTTGGACTGATTGAAATAAAGTGTTCTGTTTTGCTGGGGTTTTTTTTGTTTTGAGTTTTATCTCAGATCAAATGCATTATATATTCTATTTTATTGTCTGTTTGTGTGTTGGACCTTGATGAAACTGTATGAACAGTCAGTATAAATACAGGCTCTAATGTTCAAATACAGGCTCTTACTTGGTGTGTGTGTGTGTGTGTGTGTGTGTTTGGCACTCTACTGCCATAGTGTTTGTAATTACCATATGGGAATCGAATTCAGGTGCCCTTTTCCAACAAGTTATCTCACCAGCTCTAAGCAGCAGATAATAAATAGGTGCTATGTTAGTCTCACTCATCTGACTAGCTGTTTCTTGGCAATACAGAGTTCATTTGGATCTTTTGCATTTTTTTTTCTCAGATCTGTTCTTCCTGTATAAGCCAGGCTGTTTCCAGACTCAGATCCCCTCCTAACTTGAGAGCTGCTTCAGCTACCCTGACCAACTCTTTTTTTTTTTTTTTTTTTTTGTTTTGTTTTTTCAAGACAGGGTTTCTCTGTGTAGCCCTGACTGTCCTGGAACTCACTCTGTAGACCAGGCTGGCCTCGAACTCAGAAATCTGCCTGCCTCTGCCTCCCAAGTGCTGGGAATTAAAGGCGTGCGCCACCACCGCCCGGCCCTGACCAACTCTTAAGGCTAGCTTATGAATATCAGAAGACTAACTCCTGTTTGGGGCTTTTAAGTTACCAGTCTCATTTATAAGCAACTGGAATAAACATTTAGGTTCTAGAAATGGGAACATAGCTTATCAAAATGTTGGATCAGAATGGGAGAGATGACTCAGTAAGTATCTGCCCCAAAAGAATGAGTTTGGATTCCCAGTAACTCCCTAAAAACCCAGGAGTGGTGGGATGTTCCTGGAACTCTGCACTAGGGGCTGTGCTGAGACAGGCAGCTTAGTCTAATCAGGAACTTGAGGCTTTGTTAGACCATGGCATCAAACACAGAAGTAGAGTAATAGGGACTAACACCACTGACCTGAGTTCCACAAGCCCTTACCTGGGTAGGAATGCATACTCAATTAAGTATTCACACAAGAGTTTTTTGTTTTGTTTTTTTGCCATGGGATTGACATGTAGAGGAAGCTGGTCTAGAACTTGTAACCCTTTTGCCCAGTTTCTGTGTATTGTTTCTCTCCATCTGGTTCAGTGCTCACCTTTATTTATTTCTTAGTAATTAATTAATTATACCTTTAATGTTATGTAGTTATAGACAGTTTGTTGATAGCCTATAAGTGGGTCTTATCTTTCATCTTTTTGAGACAGGGTTTCTTTGTAGCCCAGGCTGTCGTAGAATTAACTATATAGACCAGTTTTAAGACAACTTTCACTGTATTGTCCAGGCTTGTGCTGAACTTCGGGGAAAGTGACCCCCTTCAGCCTCTCAATCAGTTGGGACTGAGTTCATACAACTAGCCAGGCTTTTTTTAAAAAACACTTTTTATCTGCTCAAGAGTGCAGGTGTCCTGGAACCCAGAGGCTTCAGATTTCCCTGGAGCTAGATTTACAGGTAGATTGTAAGTTGCCGAGTGTGGGACTAGGAACAGAACTCAGGTTTTCTGGAAGAGTAAGAAAGTGCCTTTAGTCACAGAGCCACCTCTTCATCCCTCTTCTCATTTTTAAACAAGAATAGTCAGTCTGCTGAAATCTCATTCTGTACATGGTAGTTACACCGTAAATATTACATGGGCAAACAGACTTTAGTGCTGACAGCTGTGGGGTGCTCCTCAAGAGCATTACTTCTCCATCTTGCACATGAGCTAAATGAGAAAGATTAGTAGGAACTGGAACTCAGTGTGTAAGTCACTGATCAACGTAAGGCGACAATGTAGAGAACAAAGACCACCTAATACATCTGAAGTTGCTCAGGGATCAGAGGTGAAGAGCACTCACTGGCTACTCTTCCAGATGACTCAAGTTTGATTCTCAGCACCCAAGTGGAAAGTTAAAAACTAAGATTTAAAAAGATTTGAATTTGCACATAGAATAGATCTGGGTATTACTTGGTTACTGTACAATATCTAAGTTTGTATCAGATATGAAAAGGATGATCAGAATATAAATTGGCAAAATAATCTGGTTGAGTACTTGCCTAGTACATACAAGGCCCTAGACTTAGTTCCCATTTGGTGAGATGTACACAAGTTTATTATTATTATTACTGTCATTATTTTTGACTTTTGGAAGCAGGATTTCTGTTCTAGCCTTGGCCATCCAGGAACTCTGTAGACCAGGATGGTCTGAAACACACAGATGTACCAGCCTGGGCCTCTGAGTGCTGGGATTAAAGGTGTGTGCCACCATACTGGTTTTTTTTTCTTTTACAATTACATCTCATGTGAACATTAATACATACATTCCATGGAATACATGTGGAAGTCAGATGACAATCTGCTGGGTGCTGGATTGAGTTTTCTACCACTATGTCGATCTGTGAGATCAAACTCAGGCTGCTGAGACTTGTTGGCAGGGGTTCTCAACTTCAAGGCCTGCATGAGTAGCTTAGTGAGACTTTTCTTGAAAATACAGACACACACACACATCCACACAAAAAAAACCAAAAAACAAGGGATATAGCTAAAGAATAGAAAACATGGCAAGTATTTACCAGGTCTATTTCCCTGCTATATTTTACATATAGTTTTTTGTTTGTTTTTTTTTTTTTTTTAATTGTCTGTTTTGTCTTATACTCAAGGAAGACCCTGAACTATGTAGTTTAAGATGACTGAACTCTACTTTTTGAGTCAAGGTTTCTCTGTGTAGCCCTGGCTGTGACAGATCTTGCTTTGTAGACCAGGCATATCTGCCTGTCTCTGCCTCCTTGGTGCTAAGATTGAAGGTGTGTGCCACCATGTCCAGTTTGGATGAATAAACTTGATTTGCCTGCTTCTACCTCACAAGTGTTGGGATTACAGGTGTGTGTAACCTACCTAGCTAGACTTTTTTTTTTTTTTTTTTTTTTTTGAGGTTTTTCGAGACACGGTTTCTCTTTATAGCCTGGGCTGTCCTGGAACTCACTCTGTAGACAAGGCTGGCCGCGAACTCAGAGATCCACCCACTTCTGCCTCCCAAGTGCTGCAATTAAAGGTGTGCACCACCAATGCCAGGCTCTAGCTAGACTTTTAATTACCAGAATTCTTTGTGCTTTTTGAGACAGGGCCCACTGTGTAGTTATGGCTGTCCTTGAATGAGAGATCTGCATGGGTCCCTAACTTTTAGTGTTGGGACTGAAGGTGTGTGCCACTGTCCTCAGCCCCAGTTCAGGGGATAACACAATCTGTTTCTAAAATTATAGTAAAAATATTTCTAATACGTAATTTCTCCTTCTTACACACAAACGCACAGATCAAAAAGTATATTTACTTAGAACTGTAGATTCGCCAAGCAGTGGTGTCATTACACCTTTATCTCGGCATGTTGGAGGCAGAGGCAGACGGACTTCTGAGTTAGAGGCCAGCCTGGTCTACAGAGTGAGTTACAGGACAGCCATGGCTACACAGAGAAACCCTGTCTTGAAAAACAAAAAAAAAAAAACAAAAAAAAAAACAAAAAAACCCCAAAACAACAACAAACAACAAAAACAAACAAACAAATAAAAACACTGTAGATTCAACACCCCAAATGAAAAACAGGTTGAACTGAGCTTGGATTTCCTGATAGCCTACTGCTAACCCTAAGGAAGAAGTAATGCCCCTTGCATTCACATGTCCAAGTATCTGATCCAGGCTGGAATACAAACTCAGAATAGTCCCAAGTCAATATGGGAATAGAAACCTAAGATTTCTCAGGAATAGTTTTAAGTGGGAAGCCTCTAGTCCTACCAGGTTAGTGCGTCTCTGTGGGTTTCTCAGTACGAGTCCAAACCTCTTACAAAGCACCTTCCAACACAAGTTATGGCTGCAAGTCTGAAAAGCTCTGTACAAGAACTATGTCAATAATGGTTCAAGAAAATTGAGGACCAGATCCCCTTGTGTCCCACAGTTGGAATAAGTAGCTGAAGCCTAGGTGGTTTTCCTCTTCTTGGCAGATGGTCGCTCAAATACATCTCGCACCCCTGCTGCCTTTTGTTTAAAGAATTTTGTGTTCTGGGCACTCTCTTGGCCCCACGCAGAGTCAAAGGAGGTGGTATCTTGATCCACTAGGTGGGTGTACTTGGTGCGACCAGACCGACCAAAATTCTTGACCTGAAAGGAAGATGGATGATTACAACACCAAACATCCCATGCCCCAGCCCCTGGTCTATTTTCTGTTACTGAGAATCCCATACCTGCATGACTTTGGGAAGAATGGTTTTGTTGAAATGGTCCTCAAGAGTAGGTGCACTGAAATCTCTCTTGTAGACTTCTTCATCCTCATCCTGTAGAAGAGAATCTTATCAGTCTCTGGCTTTACTTCTCACTTATGCAAAACACAAATGCATGAAATGCAACACCAAAGACCACAAAGAGAATCAGAGGGCAGTGAGCCTTTCTTCAAGGGCTTGTATTCTGGTTGCTTCCTGAAAGCCTGCTCTGTTCCCTGTTCACTGTGCTCAGTTGATGCAGCTTCAACTTGTGAATCTCTAATCCTTTGGTATGTGTGCCTTTACTTGGACACTCTTTTAGAACTTGCCAGCAGACGTGGGTAGCCTTAAACTCTTGAATCACTAAGAGCCGGGACTGTAACACAGCTCTGGACATTGTTTTCCCTTCCCATGGGAATGGGGCACAATTTAACAGGGCTTTTTGTTTTGATACAGGGCCTTACTATGTAGCCCTGGCCATTCTTCAACTTACTAGGTACACCAGGCTAGCCTGAGACTCACAGAGATAGGTCCACCTGCTTCTGCCTCTGCTGATATTAAAGGCATGTACTACCATGACTGGCCTAGTTTAACAGGTTTGTGAATTATGGCTTTTCTCTTTTCTGAAAATAATGTAATCTCAAAAGCTATTTAATTTTATTCTTTTTTCAGATGAGGAGAGCTTGGTTTTCCCATAAGTAAAGTTTGTTTGGCTATGGCATGATTTCTACTAGGTTTGGAGGACCTGTCTAGTGGAGTGAGTATACAGGGCACAGCCTCACGACCTCAGTGTCATTCACCATCTCTGTTTGAGAGCTGACTTGAAAACAGGACAGTGGTTGCTTGTCACCGCTTCCTTGGTAATGCTGTTGCTATGTTTGAGTTCTCCTCAGGCAAAAAGCAGAAACCAATGCCAATGGTATTTATTCTAGGTAAGGGAATTCTCATTCTAGGGAAAAGGACTGAAGTGTCTTGGACTGACTGCCTCAGGACAGCTACAAATGTGGCCCAACACCAAACTGTAAGCCTACTATTTTAAGTCTCTTACTGAGACTTCTGTTTTGGGAACTTAACTGCATGGGTCTAAGTATGCACATGACAATGAGGAAAGGCTGGACATGCCTCTAAGTTCTTCCCACCGCCCAGTTCTCTGACCCTCTGTGCACTTACCATGAAGAAGGCACCTCGGTGATAATACTTTTGTAGAAACTTGTATTTGCCTTTAACAGCTTTGTTGGTAATGACTTTGCCATTTGCCCGAAGTTCAGCCCGCCTTTCTTCCTCAGTCAGGTTTCTCATGCGTTCAATTTCTGCTTTCTCCTTTTCAAGCCTGTCCAGAAAGCAAAAGGATGGTATTTTCCAAATTCAGACAGTCCAAATATCTCAAGATTACATAATGGTCCCATCTTTTTTTAGCCATTGCTGACTTTTTCACATTTCCTTCCTTCCTTCCTTCTTTCCTTCCTTCTTTCCTTCCTTCCTTCCTTCCTTCCTTCCTTCCTTCCTTCCTTCCTTCCTTCCTTCCTTCCTTCCT